>NW_010406250.1:11850-16888 GCF_000710305.1 Buceros rhinoceros silvestris | reverse complement strand
CTCTCCGAGCAGCTCCTCTCAAGAAATGAAATTCCCATGAACTTCCATGAACTTCCCATGGCACAATTTGAAGCCATTTCCTCTCATCCTGTCACTTGTCACATGGGAGAAGAGTCCAACTCCCACCCCACTACAACCTCCTTTCAGGTAGTTGTAGAGCATGATAAGGTCTCCCCTCAGACTCCCTTTCTCCAGGGTAAACGCACCCGGTTCCCTCAGCTGCTCCTCATAGGAGGAGTTCTCTAAACCCTTCAGCAGTTTTGTTGCCCTTCTCTGAACATGCTCGAGCACCTCAACACCCTTCGTGTAGCCAGGGACCCAAAACTGGATGCGGTATTCAAGACGCAGCATCACCACTGCTGAGTACAAGGGGACAATCACTTCCCTACTCCTGCTGGTCACAGTATTGCTGATACAAGTCAGGATGCTGTTGGCCACCTTGGGCACCTGGGCACACTGCTGGCTCCTATTCAGTTGGCTGTTGACCAACAGCCCCAGGTGCTTTTCCGCTGGGCACCTTTCCAGTCACTCCTCCCTGAGCCTGTACCATTGCAGGGGGTTGTTGTGACCCAAGAGCAGGACCCAGCACTTGGCCTTGTTGAACTTCATACAACTGGCCTCAGCCCATTGATCCCTGCGTAGAGCCTTCTGACCTTTAAGCAGATGAACACTACCACATATTTTGGTGTCGTCTGCAAACTTACTGAGGGTGCATTCAATCCCTCATCCAGATCATTGATAAAAGTGTTAAAGAGAACAGTCCCCAATACTGACCTCTGGAGAACACCACTTGTGACCAGTTACCAACTAGATCTGACTCCATTCACCACCACTCTCTGGCCCTGGCCATCCAGCCAGTTTTTTATCCAGCAGAGAGTACACTCATCCAAGCCATGAGCAGCCAGTTTTGTCCAGGAGAATCTTGTGAGAAAGTGTCAAAGGCTTTACTAAAGTCCAGGTAGACAACATCCACAGCCCTTCCCTCATCCATGAAGCAGGTCATCTTGTCATAGAAGGAGATCAAGCTGGTCAAACAGGACCTGCCTTTCATAAACCCACGCTGACTGGGCCTGATCACCTGTTGTCCTGTACATGCCACACGATGGCACTCAAGATGATCTGTTCCATGACTTTCCCCAGCACTGAGGTCAGACTGACGGTCTATATTATTTTATGGTGATTTTACAAGACTTATGGTGATTTATATGTCTTAATTCTGCCACTTCATTTCTCTTTAAAGCAAAAATATGGGACTTAAGTAATGAGTTTACATGTTCTATGTAAAATGTTATATTGTGAAGCATTTATATTAATTTTAAACCAAAATAAATTTCTTTAGTCAGATTTAACCAAAGATACCAGATCAGAAAAAGAGCTGCTGAAGTATTAAATACGTAGTTTTCCCTAGGTCAGAAATGCCTTCTCCTTCCTATTTTTGAGATAAAGTGGAAAAAAAAGAAAAAGTCACAATGACTAACATTTTTTCTAAAAAATGAAAAGAGACAAAAAAAGGCTAAGGACAATAACAGAAGACTTGTTATTATCTCAACGCATTGATTATGTACTAACCAATACACCAAACCCTCTTCTCTCCTATTTTATGGTTTTTGATTAACATTCAGTTTCAGCCTCTTACATCTGAAGATACCACAAACTGTAAAAGGTTAATACAGATCACAGTTATCTGGGGCAGAAAAAGAGGAAAAAAATAAAGCCAAGTGAGGAATTATGTGTGTTCTTCACTTAAGCCAGCCATGTGAGAAGAAAGTCTCTTGGGAATGATTGCCCGGTGTTTTGCAGTCTACTTACTGTGTTTTATGAGGTTTTGGTGAATATATTAAAAATATAAATGAAAGAACTTGAGATTTTTTCAGCTGGAAGTGTTATTTCCATCTCCTAGTTATCGAAACTCTACCAGATTTCAGTACCATGTAACACATACAGCCTCATTATATTCGATATCACAATAATGTCTGGATTTAGAAAGCTGCATCTCCTTTTACATTCAAAATGTATTTCAGAATGTAACTCATCTGGAAGGCAGCATTCACCAACTAAGCACCATTCCCTGCTCTTGGCCTACAGATGGTTTGAAGACAGCTAGCTCTCTCTTGGCACTCAAAGCTTTCCACTATTTCTACAGGTATCTTGGCTCCTCTGCTTCAAGGAAAGTCTGGAGGCCTTAAAGAGTCAAACAGGGAAACAGGGACGACAAAGCCTAGCTATCACATATAAAGAGGAGGAAAATTAACTGCCCTGAGGAGCTGTGCCAATACTAGTAAAGGAACAATGTCTTTGGAAACAAGTAAAAGCAAAAGACAGCAGCATGTTCCCCAGCTAACAGGAACAGAGATACAGGTAACATGGACAGTGTAACAGGATGCAAACAAGTGAAAGACCAGTAAAATTGGACAAAGGAAGGGGGAGATAAACAGTGGAAAAAATAAACTTTAAAAGCACAATTAACAAGCATATGAAAGAACCCATAACATATTGCAGAAATCAGAGTTTGAAACACCCAGAACCTTTCCTCATGTAAGTAGCTACCAATATCAAACCATACCATTCTATCAACAGAAATAGAGATCAACAGTGAGAGAGTTTTATAATATATATACAAATTGGTATAAAACAGTAATAAAGTTAAGAATATTTTCTTTTAAGGTGTCTTTGACTTTAAAGGCTTGTTTATTTCTTTTACTAAATCCAAATTTAAAGTTGAACACCAGAAAATAAAAAAGTTCTTTTACAAAAATGGACATATCAACCCATTCAAATCAAAGTGGATGAAAGTATAACATCCATTAACTAAGAAAACCAATCCAACCAAACAAATCAGTATATAAGGGTATTTCAGCAACTTAATCACTTACAGGATCTCCCCGATGTCCTTCTAGGCCTGGAGATCCAGGCTGTCCGACTTCTCCCTGTAAAATAAAAAAGACTGCTCAATACAATATTCAAAAAAAAGACTTTCCTTGCATAATAAAAGTAATTATTTCAAATACTAAATTATTTTTAATGTAAGCAAAATGTAAAACCGATACACATGATGAAGGCTTCATCAAACAAACATCTATTAAAAACAGATTCAAACACAGTAAGAAGTGTGGTCAATCCAATATCGCCTCATGCTGCATCCAATAGGCAGCTGTCCAAAAGTTTGCAAAAAAGAGATGAGAGACACAGTTATTCTTTGAATCAGAACAGCAAATACTGGTTGAAGAAGCACATAAACCAGTAATAAATTGCTTTTGTCTAATTGTTAGTACAACTAACAGTCTGAAAACTACTTCAAAGCACTCCAGAATATAGCAACAGCAGATACGAATAAATCTTTACAACCTTACTCAAAATATGCATGATAAATATTCTGAAAATTTGCAGAATAATTCCAGAAATAAAAGCACATAAAACAAGTACAAAGATCAATTAATATATGTATAAAAGAATCTTGTAAAAACTTAAAATTACGAGAACTGGACTTTCAGTAACAATGGGTAGCATCTGGGTTTCAAGCCATGCGTTTTTCCACATTCTTTCCCAGAATTAATATTGTAAGAAAACAGGAAAGCTCCAGCAAAAGTTTCCTTCAAAGACAGCCTGTTTGTTACTACTCTGAATTTGATTACAGACTCAGAATGAAGCAATGTTTTATAGCAAGCAGATGTTGAAGTCAAGCTGACAAAATATTTGAACGAAGAATATTGCTTCTGTTAACTACTATGTTATATAATGAATAAAAACTAATGAGTATGTCTTTTTTTGTACTACAATAATTAAGAAAATAGTTGAGAAAATGTCTTTCAGTTTAAATGTACACAGGTTCACACAACTAGTACATTGAATTATCTGTGTATCACTTCCAAACATAAAACCAGATCAAAATACTCTCTAAATTCAAGCTTTATCAACATAATACTTCATTCTAGAAGGTCACCAGTGACAGTTAAAATTTTACATTAAACAACTGTGACTATTAACTGTCCATGTTATCCAATACCAGAGAGAGAAAAATCTAGTATGTAATTTGTTTTCTACTTTCTATAGTACACAAGGAGCAATTTCTTCATCAACTTCACAGAAATATCTCTGAGTGCGTATATATTTTAAAAAAGGCAGGATTCATTTGAAATAAGTTAATGCAGGCAACTAAGCTCCTATCACAGCCAATTAGAAGTCTAGTCAAGACAATTGACGGACGCTTGATTCAGTAGACCAGCCACCAGGAGTTCAATTTCATTGCCCACACCTAGATGTTTGGTCACATTTGAGATACCTAAAGGTGTTTTGTTTGGGCTCCTTCTCCCACTCCAGAAAGGCACTGGCTTTCCATAGGACTTATGTCATGTTCGTCAGCTCCCTTAGGATGCTTTGTACACTGATGCATCTCAAATGCACCAGATAGCTACTACTTCCATAGACTCAAATTTAGCTGTGTCAGATATGCATGCTCTTGTAGCTATCTAAGAACAATTTGCAAGCAGGTATCAATGGGGTCAAATGAATGTGGGAGTATTTCAAACTAAAACCAAGTAACAAATAAAACAAAATGTCCTTCAGTATCGTAGAAATTATCTGCTGTTGGTTGCTCAAGTTAGTTTCAGAAAAATGAGCAATAAGAAAATTATTTTTCCATAATTAAGATTTACAGCTTCTTTTACTAACATATTTTAAGGGTGTACACCTAAGGGCAGTTAAAAAGGCAGTACACTAATTTGACTTGTGAAATTAGTCAAGTCTGTCCATTGACCGCAGTAAACTTTGGCATTTCTCAGTAACACATATTATTTTATTTTCCAGTAATTGTCCACAGAATAAACTGGGTATATTTAGAGCAACTGCAATGCTGCTGAAGACTTGGCAAAATATGAATATACATTTACACGTACCTTGAAACCAGGACTTCCTGGTAATCCATCTTTCCCACTTCTGCCAGGGTCTCCCTGTGGCAACAGTTAACAGTCATCAGTAGGAGATTTAACAAGAAGTTAAAAGGCCAATTGTCTTCACAGAACTTACAGATCGGCCAGGCATT
>NW_010406250.1:3886-11686 GCF_000710305.1 Buceros rhinoceros silvestris | reverse complement strand
AGCCCCACATCACCTTTCTCTCCTTTTGAACCCTGAGAAATACAGCAAAGGACAAGTAAGTAGTGCTCAATGTTTATGCTGCAAATTCAGTATATTTAAACTATAGTTCATGTATGTTAATTACTAATTTTGAAAACGTATGGAAAACCTGTTCCTTTAACGCAGGCAGCGGTTCATTAATAACTACCCCCTGTAATGGAAATGTAAGTATGCTCCAACATATAGAAATGTGAACGCAGACCCTCTTTCAATTGCTTAAAACTGGGAAAGGACAGGTGAGAATGTAACTGTCAACACTGGATGGCCAAAATATGCTTTCTGAAATTTAAATATTAACGCGCAAGCACACCCTGCATTATATAAATTATGGATTAAAACAACATCCCTCTTCCAGGCTGCTATGAGTCTCACTCTACTCGTGCTCCTCTCACCCTCCTTAGTCCTCCCCCTCTCTCCTGCTCAGTTAAATGGCTCATGTACATTTCTATGTATAAAAAGCACAGACTTCTTTGTAATGTAATTATTACATATACCTCATATTAAAGGGAAAGACACATTTGGAAAAAATATATTTATAAGCATTTTCTGCCATGTTAAAATAAATTAAATCAATCCATTAACAGAAGGATGAATAGAGTTCTCAAAATACCTAACTAAGCAGAGGATGAGAGTAATATTACATATTAATTACATAAGTATGTCCAGTAACTTCAGTGGAGATTTTTCTGAGTTAGGACCGCAGAATTAAATTCTCTGTGAATAAGCCTATTATAAAAACATAAATGATATAGTACTGGGTGCAGGTGCCCAGAAGCTGGTAGCGGAGGGTGGCCTGCAAGAGCAGCCTTCTCTGAGGAGACAACGGAGCTGCCCTATGCCAGACACAGATGGTTCCAGCCAGCTCCAGCTGACCCACCAAAGGGCACAGCTGAGCCCTGCAGCCAAGATAGCAATGCCTTGGAGAAAATTTAAGGAAGGGCAAAACCACAACATAGGCAAAGTAAGGAGTGAGGGGAAAAAAATGAAACAACTCTGTAGACACCAAGGTCAGTGAAGAATGAAGGGAGGAGGAGCTTCGGAACAGAGATTCCCCTGCAGCCTGTGGAGAGGACCATGGCGGAATTGTGGTAACCAAGCTGCAGCCCATAGAGACTCCATGCAGGACCAGGTTTATCCTAAAGGATAGCAGCCTGTGGGAAGGACCCACACTGGAAAAGGGGACAAGCATGAGGAGGAAGGAGAGCAGACAGGAACTGTTATGGACTGACGACCCCACTCTACTCCCAATTTCCCATCCAATGAAGGAGTCAAGTTGAGCCTGGGAAAAAGCAGGGCGAGGGGAAGGTGTTTTAGTTTTAGTCTTCGTTTGTCATTTCCAAACCTATTTTAGTGGGCAATAAATTAAATTAAGTTTCCCCAAGTCAAGTCTGTTTTGCCCATGACAGTAATTGGTAGGTGATCTTCCTAATCTTCATAATCTGGACCCATGGGCTTTTCTGTCTTATTTTCTTCCCCTGTACTGTTGAGGAAGGGGAATGAAAGTGTGGCTGGAGGGGCATCAGGCAGCTAGCCAAGGTTACCCCATCACAGATACCAAGAATATTTTGCTTTACTTCATAATTATAAATTTACTTGCCTTTTTTCCATATATTCCTGGCATTCCTTGATCTCCTTTAGGACCCCTTTCTCCCTAGACATAACATGTGTGAATAAGTTAATTTTTAAAATACAAGTAGTTATATACAGATATATATAAAAAGGAATGCATGAATAGCAGACATAAAATGAAGGAGGCAAAGAGCTTCATCTGATATTAAAAAAAACTTGCTCAAGACAGTGAATGCAATCCTTGAATTTTCCAAGCTCTCCCAGAATGGCCAGCACTGGTGGTGAGACTATCCACAGCTTGTAGGCCTAATGCTTCTATTTTCAAAGGAAAACACTTTGAGTTTCTGGTCGCTTCGATACAGATAGGTGCATTGTGAAAATTCAGCTCTTTGAAAAGTGCAGCACTCTTCTGAAGACCTCATTTGAGAAGTTTAAAACACAAATTGGAAAAACTAAGAGGTAAATTCAGTTGAGTACTAACACAAAAGAGCAAAAGCAAAAGATAAACAAAAGTCGATGAACAGGGTATATACATACGAAATAAATTCATTGGGTTAGACCAGAACTATCCTTTAAAATGCTATCACTCCTATTGAATGACTTCAAAAATAGAATTTTATTAGAATTATATTTATTTTTTTACTCATTATTTGTGATAGAGAATGTTCTAAGGAGTAGTAAAAACAAAGTTCTAAGTAATTAATACAGAATCCCATAAAAGAGAACAAAAATGAAAAGAACAGTTTCCGTTGCTTGACATGTATGTAATGAAGTCCCATGGCATGACTCTTCCTTCAATTTCAGCATCATATCTATTCATTTTATGTAGTTCATCAAATGCACTGACATAATATTGTATGTAAACTTATTTTTCCTTTAAATTATAGAGCAAGCTGAAACACATGAATATTGTAACAAGAAATATTTCATTTCAACCTTTGGTGCTGGCATCCCGTGTAATCCAGGAAAACCAGGTAGTCCACGGTCACCCTAAAAGAGCAAACGTATTTTAAATATCTAAAACAGTACTAATATACTACAATAACATTCATATTCTCAATGATCAACCAATAGAGGGAAGGCATCACCATACAACCTACATAACATTGGTATGTTGACTGATCAGAGTTTGCTGATCTTTAAACAATCACTAAATTTAACGTAAAATTTACTGTAATCTCTCAGTAAGGCTTATGGAAGTTCGAAAGTAGTAGACAACTTGTCTGCAAGCTCCCTTGAGCAATTACAACAAAAGGCTAAATTATAACTTGGTACTACCTTACTTGAAACAAAAAGAGCCAAGCTTAGATGCTTGTTTCAGTAAACAAGATGTACGACATTCAGGACAAAGAGCCAATCACCAAATAATGTTTGGACAATAACAATGTTTTCTCTCTGTTAATATCTAACGTGATATTGAGCAACATATATCAACTTGTTTAATATATTTCACTCATAAATGAAGAACAGTAAATTATGCTCAGGAAGTTATTTTATATAAAATTTCAAATTGTAAGACAAAGAGCGAAAGAACACATCTCAGTGGCATTCATCAAAACCATCCTTGTCTAAGCAGATTTAGAGAGGTTCTGTCACATATCCAGAGAAGACAGGAATATGGCCACAGAAACTATAGCTTATGGGCTAATGTCATTGAAATATCTTTCAGCAAATAAGTATTGAAAACAGGCAATGAAATGGCATTCAAAAAGACAGAAAAGTTTATAAAATAAACTCTTCACGTATTCATTTCTTAATGAAAAAGAAAGAAAACTCAATTTCTGCTCAGAAGCGGCGATTCAGTTATTGGATCAACTAAAACATTTGGCAACAGAAACTGTTTTAATTTAGTTGCTACAGAATCTAAAAGTAACGGGATGAAATTAAGAGATGAAAACTTGGGCTGAATTATCAGGAAAAAAAAATTTGTGGCAAGACCTATTCTACAACGGAAGAAGTTTTCTAAAACAGTGGTAGAAGCCTTACTTCTTGGCACATTTTAAACAAGACTGGACTGAGCTTTACGAAATCTTCTGTCACAACTCTGCACTGCCAGGAGAATACAGTTCTTCGTCATCAGTATCTTACTTTTTTGCACATGGTCCAACACTGACTGATCAATTAGATTAACATCAATCTACAGAGCACAGGCACATTTTTCAGCTCTAATTGTGCATTTGAGAATTCTGCTGAACAGTGACGAATTTAAGGACCTGCTTTTAATATTGGGAACTTTAGAAGAAGCAAATGCTACAGTAAAATCTGTTTGGAAAGCAAGTGTTTGTTTTACCAAAAAACAGTTTTGCAGTTTTAATAAACCATATGCAAAATGTTTTTATTGCAGTGAACTTAGAACTTTTCTAAACATAGGGCAAAAATGTGATGGAAGGGTGAAGATTGGTATTTAGATATCAATGAGACTTAGCCATATAGCTATATCGACCCATAGCCAATGGCTAGTTTATTCACTGTGTATGCAGCAGATCCAGATTCAAGTCTATCTGATTACCAGAAGAGAGCTATATACAAGCTTCCCCATCTCTCTGCAGCTCCAAGCTACTGGCTACACTTCAACTAGATTTTTTTTCCACAAAAAGCTTTGGTTTCAATTCGTCAGTGTTTTCTGATAAAAAGTGCCATCCAAAAATTCCTGCCTAGCTCCCATCTAGATGTTCACTTAAAGAGAAAAAGGCTGAAGAGAGAGAGGAAGAAATCATTATCACAGATAAAATAACATTCTAAATTTAGGATTCTTGTTTCTTCTTTATTACCTTTTAGTAAACAATTCTCACAGAAGTCTCACGTGAAAATATCGATACTACTTACTGTACAACCAAAAATGATAAATGGAAATGGTAAGAATAAAATCTTTTTATCTATTACTTTTTTTTTACCTTAGCTCCATCTTTCCCTGGCTCTCCCTTGATACCTGGTAAGCCACGTGGTCCCTAAAACAGAAACAATGAAAAACAGTTCAAATACTAATACAGTCTGATACAGAATGAGACACACATGTAATACATGACCTGGGGACTGATGTGCCAGCTGGCTGATCACAACGTTTTGGTAACTGGATACAACAGCAGAATCAAGCATGAAGTGTATCCAGCACACATGCATAAATATGGCATACTATCACAACCCATGGCTGGGGAACACCAAAAGGATTCTCCACTCTAAGGACCACCCCAGAAACAAAGGACATCACACAGCCCGAGTCTACAAATCCAGACACATCCAGACATCTACAAGTCCAGAGACGTCCCCTTCCTTTCAAATGCCCATCAGAGAGCCATCACATATGTCAAGTTACAGGCTTGCTCTCAGCCCCAGCATGCTCTTAGATATTTAATTCACCGAATTAATAAATCTTCAACTATCCAGCCAGACTAGATCATGCCACAAGTAAATTACAGCACTAGTTTCCAATAAGTGTCTCAGTACAGGCTGCTAAATCAATACAATGAAGAACGAGAGTTCTCTTTCATCAGTCTGGGCTTTATATGAAATGTTCTTTTGGAAATCTGAATTTTGGGAAATCAATCACCATGACAAGGCTTCAGATCACTCTTATAATTCATAGAAAAACAGAAGGAACTATTGTTTGGCTTCTGGATCAGGATGAAAATGTCTAAACCCCAGCTGAGTCCTGCTCCTACAGGCCTTACCAAGCAACGATCAGATTTGCAGTCTAATTATCAGCCTACCTATAAACCCCAAAGCAATTCACCCAAGGATGGCCCCTGACTTGATATCTTTTTCATTCCCCACACCTCAGCTCTCAATGACAAACAATGGATATTGGGAGAGAGTTGGTGGGATTTGTCTCAGATTTTCAAATTCTAGAAATGAAACAGAAACTTACTTGAACCCCTGGGGTTCCTGGGATTCCTGGAGCTCCTGCTGATCCCTGATATCCCTAAGGAAAAGAAACCAAGACTTGTGACTTTTCATAAGCTGTATTTACGAGTTTCCAAACACCCACTTAAGGAAAAAAGAAACCTCCTAGTTACCAGAGAACTGTTTTAGGTCACAACTTTTAGAAACTGCTATCACAATCACACATCTGAGATTGAGATTTCAGCTTTCAGAAGCTTTCATCTCTGCATCTGAGGTTTGAAGCCTCTAGACTTCATGCTAAAATTTGTCATTTTAGAATACTTAGATGAGAATGTAACAAACATATTGTTTTATTCCCCACTAAGAAAGAAAAAAAAAAAAATTAACCCACATAGGTAGACACTTATTTTTTTTACTTTCTCTCTCTCTCCCTCTCATGAAAAATAGCTGAAAAATGCAAGCACTTTCAAGGGCTTATTGCCAGTTACAGGAATAAGCTTTAACAAAAAAGGCATGTTCTAATATATTATGCAGCTAGTTTTGTAATATCTCTAAATAATAAAAATTCCATTCTCAATACCAAGCACCAAACTACGAACTCAAAGGTATAAAACAGGCTATGCAAGTCGAAAAATAGTTTGAATGACTGGGACTATGGAAAGAAATACTAAATTCATGAGTTGAAAAGAGTATGTAAGGAATGCTTTACTAGAAATCAACATTGGCAGCACAAAAGAACCTTTACAGAACACAAAATATTTGCCTGAGGTGTTTTGGTAGATTGGATTCAATAAGGACAGCAAAGACAGCCAGTTTTTATGCAAAATTACAAGTACTTTAGAAGAACCCTTTAACAGAGTAAAGTACCTGAAGAATAGGAAATTTACCTAGCTATATTAAAAACATGTCATTCCAATGGACAAAAAGAGCTACAAAGAGGGTATTTTTTGAAAAAAATACAGAACAAGAAACAAGAAATTGATCTATAAAACTCTGAGGCCCTTTGGTTCAGACCTTTCAGCAGGCAGCCCAAACTAAATTTTATAAATCCCATAAAACGGACTATTCAATTTCAAAACCCCATTATCTGATCTTTATTTGAACTAAGAACTAATAATCCTATTTCTAAATGAGTTCCAGTCTTAAATGGAGGATTTAATGGGAGTATTTCCACACTGGTAAAATAGAGCTAATAGAACCTTTCCAATACAAGAAAGGCAACGTTTTCTTCTTTAAATCAGTCAGTGCTTCCTGGGAATAATAAACAGAGCTAAAATTATTTGTTGGGTTAGATACAAGAGAGTACTTGCTGTGCCCTCTTCCCAAAACACATTTGAGCAGATACCCAAAGAGCCAATTGGGAATGTTTAGTATAGAAGTAAACAGAATTCTAGGTCTGTCATACATGGGCCCTTAACAAGCATTTCACTTATATATATAAGTGCTGCAAATGGTGCAGCATTTCCAGATTGCTTATAGACCTCCTGGGTAGCTGAAACAATTCATCAAGCCAAAAAAACGCCTTTCAAAGTTTATCCTTTTATTTCTCCTCCAAAAACCTGAAGTTTGTTTGACTTCTTGCAGGATATAATTCTACATAAATAAAACTTTATTTCACAATTTAGGTCTCTGAAATGCAATTTTCCTTCCTTCTCCTTCTAACTGAGTCAGGGAAGAAGCAGACTGACTGAACTGAATTTCAAAATTCTTGAGGTGAATAGAGGAAGGCCGAAGAGTTTTCAAAGAGCTAGGTCTTGGAATATCATTTCAAAGCAAATTAAACACGTTGTTAGTACGCTTGTTTAATGGAACGCTGGAACAGAGAAGATTCAAAAGGAAATTCACAGAAAGTCACTTAAATGAGAATCACTGGTACAAATAATGTAGCAATTGTTTGGACAAGTTAAAAACACCTTCTATAAATTACGAAAATCGGCTTTCATAAAAACTGAGCAAGCCTTTCCATTACTACTCCTTTTGCAGTATGGATCATCAACCTAAATGCTAATGCCTACAATTTTTTTGCACTAAAGTCAGCTCAAGTCCCCTTTCCCTAAGCTCAAAACCCTCAACAGAAGTACGTATGTGACATACATACACATACTCCAACAGCAGCTGTGCCATAGTTCACATTTTATGTAAAAGGGACAAAAGTGAAAATTCCCTTTTCAGTTGATAGGGATCAGTTCAGGAGGACTGAGGTTTCATCTTCAAATAAAGGTGAAAGCACTAAATTTGCCTTGTGAGCTCATGAACTTTTCAGAAGACACATAAATGGTGTGAATTATAATTCACCCTGTATTTGATATTCAGTTTTGAATACAGTTGCCTAAACAGGCAGCTCCTGACTTT
>NW_010406250.1:0-3790 GCF_000710305.1 Buceros rhinoceros silvestris | reverse complement strand
TGAGATTCCCTACACACCCATCCAGTGTTAGAAGACAATGGCACAAAATATTGGGGAGGCATCAATCCTTCTGGAGCAGCAGCATGGGCAGATAAAATACTTTACAGCATAAGAATCCCATACCTCTTTGGGGTATATTAGTAAAATATCTGTTCACTAATATGGGAATTTAGACACCCAGTGCCTCTGTACACATGTAAATGTACTAAATGCACTGAATCCCACCTATAATGTTTCATCAATATCGTCAACCAAGACTACTCCACAGCACTTTGTTTATATTCTCATTCATTGTTTTGTATCAGTGCAATTGAAATCAGGAGTATACAAAATCTCCCTCTCAGTTTGTTGTGGGTGGGAAGAGTACTGATAAATTTCTAGTGCCTGAAAATCTGTAAAGGCAAAGTAATAAACAGCAAGATACTGAGATGCTTAGTTTTGCACCAGATGGCTGGGTATTGAAAAAAAAAAAAAATCAATCACAGACAAAATGTAACTTTGGAATTAAAGAAAATGGCAATAATTTACAAATAATTCCAAGGGGAAAACTCAAATAGACTTCTTAGGCCAAGGAACTTACACAAAAGACAAAGACAAATCAGCAATACTGTTATCACCAGTGAATTAAGAGCCTTGGTGGAAAATGAAAGTTAGTTTACCTGCAAGGGAAAAATTTGAGCGAGAAGGACATATGACAAGCATTAATCACAAAGAACTTTGAGGTGCAATAGCAGAGTAAACCTCAGAAGTATGTCTTCAATGCACTTGCATGCCTAAAGGACAAAAGTTCAGACAGCAATCATAGGTGTATCATATCAGACAAATATAAAATAAAAATAAAACAGAGGATGTACTGATAAGATAATGACAACTACACCGCACACTTCCTTACTGAAAACCTTTTGGAGTCATGGGACAACATAAATGACAAAGGCATGACAACAGGAGTACTTAGGAAAGACAAGGGAGAAGTAAACAAGTTCAGTTTGGCTAGGAAATAACCAAGACTCAACAGTAATGGTCTAAAAGTATTTAAGGACTGTAAATACTAAGTAAACAGAACTAGTTAGGTTGATGTAACTAAGTAAAATGGAATTCAACTGCAAAACAAAAATTGAAGTTGGTGTTAGGAAAACATGCTGACAGAGAGGTCTGTGGACCTCTTGTGGAAGTATCTTAGTACATTAAAAGCACAATTATCTAAAGCATTAGTAGTTTTCAAACTCTTTTCACAAATTACAACTTAAAGGATGGAAATTCTATTCAGACATGTATCCATGCCTACATTCAAATCTGCAGTCATGCTATGACCTCCTCCCTCACTAGCAATATCAGTAACTAAAATTCTGCAAGGCAACAGAAACGTTAGAAAACACTCGATGTATTTCAGTGCAGTGTTTTAGCCTTCCTTTGAGAAGTTGTTTATCGTTTAATGTTTTTGCCTGAGGTCCTTCCTTCTCCTTTTCTCAAGCAGATTTTTTCCTCTTCCCATCCTTCTAGGACAACTTCCTCTAACACCTCACTATGCCTGTACTCAATTGCCTAATGCTTCTCTTTCTCCAACCCCACTAGACATGTGGATCAGTCAGGTGGTCCTCTCCAACAGGTCTGTTTGGTGCCTCTGCCTTACTCCTTTCTCTGTGACTTTAAGCAGTGATAACTAAAGGGCTCAGAACAAGCATCACCTCCTCTTTACTCCTTCTGTTAAATAGCACCGACCTGTAGAAGCACTTCTCAGGGCATCTGTTTCTGCAGGCTACCAGAACTATCTTTGCAGTGAAGCGCCTCTCTCTACAGATACCAAAGCATGAAGGGCAGATCCAGCATAAGATCACAAAGGATCATAAAAGATGAAAAAGCAGCTTTTACCCCCCAACATAAAATTGGAGATGACTCCTGATAAAAAAATTTGTAATCATATAAACATTACTATGGTAAAAGTAAAGAAAAGTGGTTTTGTTGCCTTGTCTGTTACCTTTTTTTGCTTTGTTTTGGCCTTTTCCTCCTTTCGAATACACTTCCTTCCATTGGCTACTCTGTCATCTGCTAGCTCAGAGCTGCCAGCAGTATATGTTACCTGAGCATGATGTTCTGGGCACAAATACCACAGAGGGGAAAAAATATCCATCAAGATTATTAACTAAAAGGTCAAAAATTCAGCTTAAGAAGTCTCCAAGCTTCAGAATTCTGGAGACAGGATGATGTACCAAGGGAGCACAACTTCCTGCTTAGGTGTCCACTGCTTTATCACCTGCCTTTGGCCACTGCTGAAGGTAGTCCTGTGGTCTTTTGTATGAAATGTAGAGCTGTATACAACAGAAGTCAGCATCAGGCATCACCTTGGTGTCCAAGTAATAGATTCAGTGAAGCCATGACATGACTGTAATACTCAGAATGGAGCAAACATACTTCCTCTAAGTATAACAAGGACACAGTGTTACCGAGGAATATGTATTATTCTGGAACTGAGAGCAGCATTTTACAGCTGAATTATCAACTATGTCTGTGAAGGTTTCCTGACACAAGGAGCTGCAGAATTTATACCAACTTAAATACCCAGGCAAACCACCCAATAGCACAAGGTAATTCTACATATAAATGTAACTATTATCCATTTTTATTCCAAAACTACTGTTGAAATAGCCAGCCATTGCCATTATAATAAGCTCATCATGAAGATTTGGTCTTCAGTTGGTCACCAAATATTACCAAACTCTAGGTAGTACAGCTGTAATAATGTTTCATAGTTTTTTAAAAAGGAATATTGGAATGATTAGAAATACCTTATTATGTGAGGCTTTTGATTAGCAAAGTCAATTTCACCAGATTATTTTTAAACTGCTTATTTCTTGTGGACTGTAAAGATAAGGCAAATGATTCCAAACTTCCATGAAACTAGATAGAATATTGGAAGATTGTCCGGATTTGCCAGCCGTGTGTTCCAAAGTTCAAAATTGACAAGTAAGTGTATATTTTCTTTTCTTTCAGCACACCGATAACCTATCACCTCTATTAACCACAAATGGTCTCTGCATAGACTCTGCTCATTTATTTTTCCCCTTGAGTTTTCCCCCAGTATATATAAAGTATCCTTTGGAATAAAAAAATGTCTTTGTGACCAGTCAGGCTGCTGAGCATTCTCAGGGCCAGCAACTGCTTCAGCGGCTTCCTTCTGATGAGTAATGGCCATTAAAATGAGTTCCAGTTGAGACTCAAGTCCTGCTTTTATCCTTGTGCTTATTTACCAGTGCTATTTCTCCTGACAAGACAATTTAATCATTTCAGGCCCCAAATGACATTTTTTGTTAAAATAAACATAATTTCATTTCTTCTTTTGCTTCCCACTTTTGTACTTTTCTCCAGTTAGTTGATCTTTTCTGTATGTATTGGAGTGTGGAAAACAAACAGAGCTGGCAATTAAAGGGGAAAAAAAAGAACTTATAAACAAAACTACTTAAAAAAACAATTAAGGAAAGACTGAAAATGAGTCATGTTCATTTTCACTTGCCCAAATATTACAACAAACAATTTTACTGGGTAACACCAGGTGAACAAATATTTTCTGGTGATATTGAAGATATTCATGGGAATTGTTTTGAACTAACTTTAAGTATTTTTAACTAACTAATTTTAACTAACTTTAAGTATTACAACAATCTAGTCAGCCCACAAACAATAAACTAAATTACCTTTGATGTTTCACTTTAAAAATCAGATACATATAGTAATATAAATGCATGCGTAAAGTATTTCTCAGGGGAAGTGTCCCGGTTTGGGCTAGACTTCCTTG
>NW_010406249.1:0-7823 GCF_000710305.1 Buceros rhinoceros silvestris | reverse complement strand
TATATATATATAACAAATATAATAAATAAATATATCAATGGATTTCCTGCCTGGGAATCTGTATAATCTCTTTTTTTAACATGCTGCTATTGTCTGCCTCCACAAACTCTTACAGCAATAAACGACAGTAGTTTACCACCCAGTTTGTGAAATACCAGCTTTTTAAAATCTCTTTTAAACCTATCACTTTATTCAACTGCATGCTGCTTTTTTCCCCTAAAATTTCCATCACATCCCCTTCCACTGAAGAGTTCCAATCTTTCTAGTCCCTTTTGTAAGGCTCCATCCCTTGATAGCTTTTGCCATTTTGTATTTTATTTAGTTCTGCTGCGTTCTTCCGTTAAATGCAGAGACCTGAACTGTACAAGACTGAAGACAGCAGGGTTTTGCATAGCTGCAATATGATGTCTTCTGTCATCTCAATGCCTTTCCTGATACTTTTAACACTTTGTTGGCTTTCTGGCTGCTACTCAGACTACAGAAAGCATAGCAAACATACTATGGTTAAAGATAACTTTCTCAACAATTCTACAGAAACTAGGAGTCTAGTCCAATTCTATTACACTTCACAAACATCTAATGATTCCACCACACACCTGCTAAAAATCATTTCCTGAGCTCCTGGCACTGAACTACTCTGCTTTGCATACTGCTTAGATAATAGTAATTATTACATCCCACAAAAGCAACGTTCCTGCCTAACTTCCCTCATTACAGAAAAATTTCCCATTGAAATAGAAGGGCTATCTTTGACTATATCAAAGCTGTAACGAGAAGAACACAAGGATCTAAAGATCTAAAAGAGAACAAGGACAGTACTGAAAAATGATGGAAATGCTAAGTATAGGCACTGTTTTACAAGCATATTATCACCTTAAGACACAAGGTGATAATATGATGGGAAAGAACAAAAGGTCGTAAAACTTAACAGACTATAGGAATGGTGTGATGCAACACACAAAACGTTTGTTTCCTTCCCAATATTATCCATCTTCCACCTTTAGAGAGAGGAGACTGAGAAAAACTCACGTTTGAAGGTCTACAGAAGGAAAGAATGCAAGAAAATAAGCAACAGAAAACTTGTCAAAAAAGCAGTGGCAAAAATATAAGAATCCCATACTAAACCAGGAAAGATCTAAGGAAAAATGACTATTCAAAACTGATCATATGAGTACTCCCCAACAGCTATAAGCTTACTAGTCTGAACAAGACAGTGATATAAAAAAAATAGTTTAACCTAAAATTTTTTCATAAGCAATAAGCCAAAAATAAATGCTGCCTCAAAACATCCTATAATTGGATGCAGCGTTCTCTTTTTCAGACAAGAAGAAATACCTCTTCCTGACACTTCATTTTGACCTCTCCTCACCTGAAAATTAGCAAAAGCTTAAAGAAAGTAACGACCTACAAAATGTGTCAAAATAACGAAGTCCTGAATAGCTTTCCACCTGTTTTCTTAAAGCCATCCTCAGGTTTTTTTCTTTCGGGAGGAAGGGCAAGTGATGTTTACTTTCTGGATTGCTAGCTTTCATTGGGATACACTTTCAGTTCTTAATCTTTATATCTCGCTTAACATGCCAATGAAGAAAGAAGAAATTTAAGCTAGATGGTAGAAAAGCATCTACCAAACTGTTGAATCTTTAGATTGCCACTTTCCTTCTCCTCCTTCCCCTGGAGCCAGTACTTGCCTCTTCAGACTTTAGCTAGCCCTCATCATATCCGTTTGAAGTAACACGCTTTGTCAGGAAGAGGTGGATGACAATAGTCAAGACAAGATCACATCACACGCTAGATGAATATTCTATGAAGAGACAAGAATTAAATTGATAATTCAACAGAAGAAGTCTACAAATATAACAGGAACTTTGGCTTAAATGGATCTTTAGTGCTGTTCATGATCTTAAAAAAATAAAGGTGTGAAACAGACTATTCCATTGGTCAAAACCAATACTGCTGGGCTCATAAGTCATTTAGTCAGTCAGCCTGACAACGCTGAGCTGATCAGCTTTTATCTCACTTTAAGACAGTGTGCTAATTCCTCCCAGTAATTAGGTTACTAATTTAGAACACATCTTGATTACTGGAAAAAAAATGAAATGGTAAGACCTTGCATGATGTAGGTTTTAATTATCCTACATCAATCACCACCTTTAAATACACACATCCAGTTCCATTTCAACTCACTTTCTTTTTCTCCTTCATTTGAGAACTTCTAATATCGTTCAAAAAAAACTGTAAATGCCACCGCATAGTGGCACTAAGCAATTCTATCACCACTTGATCCTACAGGAACTGATTCTGCAGAAAGCACGTGATGTCCACTAATGCTATATTCTCCCACTAACACAGAACTAAGTTTGTCTGCTGACATCATATGCCCTTTCAGACCGGGAAGAAGAGATTTGCTCTCTGAAAACAAGGCTTTAAATATGTAAGAAGTACGATCAATATAACACAAACCAATACAATCCAAACCCTCGTCTGTTTGAAATCTCTGGATACCTAACCCAAGACCATAAGCTCTGCCTTCAGAAATGAGGAAACATTTAGAAAATAGGACATACCAGAGGAATTAGCAACTCGTTCTCTCAGCCAGTACAAGACGTGAAGTTAATTTCTATGAAGCTAATTTCTACAATGCAGTTACCTGTAACAGTTTTTCTACAAATGCAACTTTAATTTTCTTAGTCAAGGAGCACTGCATTAATCCACAATTAATCTCTCTCCAGTTGCATTAACAGTAGCTGACAGTCAATGCCAATTTGATAAAACAAGACCAACAAGGGTGACCACAAATTCTCAACCATAACACTGCAGAATCTGTATGATCCACTATTAAGGTCAAGCCTTACCTTATCAAGCTTTACGCACAGAGGTGCATAAAAAAAAAGTTATCATATCTGCTGCGCTGAAGAATTTAACTTAGTACCATAGCCACCAAACCAAAAAACATGGTTCCCTGGCCTAGATTTGTCCTCTGCCATACTGGAGAACTAAGTGATTAGAGAAAGCATTACCAAAACATATTACCTTCCTTGACCATAATTGTTAAGATTATCCCAGTTAAAAGAACACTTGGGTTTACATTTGAACATTCAGATGAGAGCTGACTCTGATGATCTCTCTGCAACCCAAATCAAGACCAAGATTTGGCTCCAGGGAAATGGACAGGTGACAGGAAACATCAAAAGTGAAGTAATTTCTCTCAATAGTGGGTTGTTTTTTTTTTCCAAAGTACTGTACCAGTTGTATTTTATTTGCCTTCAGCCTTGAGCGAGGTGGACTTTTTAGGTTTTGTTACTCTTTTGTGTACACCTCATTAAACAGTCACTCTTATGCCATCACACTGCTAACAAGAGCTCACACATGTATCACTGGCAATATTTATAATATACTGTTGAAGTGACTTTTAGGCACTAGTATACATTAGTTTCCTCTGATCACATACATTTGTACTCGGAACTTTACTCAACACCACTGATATCTAAATGAATCCTTTTCCAGCCTCTCCCTCCTGACTTGAAAAACACAGTGCCACCCTTGGAAACAGACTTGGAATGTACAGAGTCACCTCCCAGCACCAATGCCAGGTCAAAGAGCAGCTGCTGAGGTTGCACTGGCAATTCCTGCTTCTCAGAGGTTTTTAGTTTCGCTCAATTCAACTTTCTAGAGAGCTTGAAGATACCACCGAACACCTTCACACTATGATAAGACAACTCACACTAAGTATTCCTGTAACAGCTGATGCATGTATGCAGGTATGTCAGTATGTTAGCACGAAAAGCACAATTACCACGCTCGAGTACCCTTAATACCTTTTGTATTAAAGGACTTAGCTGTCCTATCATTTCTAATATATCCTTACCAGAAATCATTCCTGGCTCTAAACTACTTCCCCCACCTACATTCACCCCCCATTCAATACATAAATAAATTGAGTCTTCTTAATCATCTGTTATGGCCAAATAACCAAGTAAGACCAACAGTTCCCCCAGAAGATTAATCCTGACATTAGACAAGAATGAAACTTATGATTTGCTTTCTATCTTATTTTTCTTAACAACTATCTTTTTCCAGAGTTTCCATCTACTATATCATCTACTGTTTTGTTAGAACTTTGCAGGAGATAAGGAGTTTATTTTCTATGCTGATAAAGTACAGCAAATTCAGATACTAGAGTTTATGATTAACAACCATGAGCTGCACTGTCACAAGTATCAACTGTCTTTAATCTTAGGGAAGAAATTAAAAAAATTAAAGAGTAGAGGCAAAATCAGGTATTAAAAATGTTAACTTAAAATCACATTGACTGTTTCTCGTTCATTATTTGTCTTTAGAAGACAATCATGGCCAACCAGAACATATACATGATGCAACGGACAAATCACTTAAGGTGATCTTTATATAACAGAAAATAATTATAGCTAGGCTGAAACAACTATACTTTTGTAGTTAATTATTTGGCATCTTAGAAGAAAGCTGAGTTAGATCCACAAGGGAATCTAAATGCCATGCCACCTACTAGACTCCACAACCCACAGATAAGCAACCATGCTCTGCTCTACGTTGAAAATGGCACATTACAGGTGCTGTTCAAGTATCTAATACTCAGCATGGGTAGGAGTTGGCCAAGTCAACCAAGAATAAACATAAAGAACAGAGATTTAAGTCTCCAGAATTTCACACCATGCTAGGAAAAAAAAAAAATTCCTTTCATCTGCTCTTTCAACATTTAGCCTGTAACAAGGAGACCCGGGTTCATACCATCAATGTGCCTGGGCTACATACCCCTTCTGCTCCCTTCCAAAGTGACTACTACTGCTCGGGAGTGAACCGGCTGGTGTCTGGAAGTACCTCACCGCCAAACACCCAGTGGACTGGCAGTTAAAGCATTCCCTTTGGGAACTGACAGGTGAGGGTTTCAAGTGCACCCAAACATTAGAAGAATTTGAACCCAAATCTCAAAATACTGGGTAGGTACTGAAACTGTTTACTCATCTGTGAAGAAGTGCAATATCACAACTTTTTTTCCCCCCAGGAAAAGAAGTGTGCAAGATTAAGCTTTTCGGTGTTTCCTGCTCCACAGAAAAGAAGCATTCCTTGTACAATTGTGCATTACTAATGGTATCTTTCCGCTTTCTAACTCAGCTGATGCAAGCTTTGAGCATTACAGCATCTGTTTTCTCACACAGCTACGTATTAGTGTGTAATCACACACCTCTGCAGTATAAAACATGTCTTTACCGATAGACATACACAGTTTATCACCTCTGGTTCAAAACTCCAAAGCCCAAAACTTACTTTAAAATAGCCTAGTATATAAACTACTTAGTTACAATTTCCTCTTTTTGTTTAGAGTTCTGCTTCACACTTTAGTCTGAACTATACTTAAAACATTTTGTCATATAACTATAGTGGGAGACGAGGAAGAACGTGTACGTAAAATACTACTTTTGTCAGAATAGCTCTATTGAGGGAAGTTCCAAAGTAGATAACTACACAAGAAAAATAATTTTGCAAGTATACTTAATTTTAAGTCACAGAGTAAACTGTTTCCAGTGAGTTTTCTATTGCAGACATAGTAGTAAACCTTTTCAAACATACAAATGTCTCTCTTTGCCTGTTAATAAAAGGAAAACAATAGAGCAGTATTTAATTAATATTTACAAGAAGTCTTGAGGTTTTCTGATGAATGACTGAAGCAGTAATTAGTGTTCTGAATACCACAATGTTAAGCCTTTCTGGAACACTACCTGTCCCAGGAAGAAAGTACTTAAAAAAAAAAAAACAACCAAACAGTTGCTTGAACTTTTAAGAATTTTAAGCGTGACATATGAATATAAATACAAATCCTGTTATCTAAGAAGTAGCAGACTGTTTGAAATCTTGGCCTTCAGCATTCTAAAAGCTTAACACTATAAAAGGATTGCACTTAATCGAAAGTGCAAACTGGGAAAAAAACCGGTAGCTGAAACAGGTAGTTACAACTGTTAGCCCCTGATCTTAATTTCCAGTCCTTGAGGAGAGGACATAACTGAATTTGCATCTAAAAATGCTGCAGGATTTTTAAAAGCCTGCAACTTCAAACTATAGCACGAGATTTAATTAAAAAGCAGCAAATGGAAGCATTATGAAAATATAATTATTTACCTGGGAAAATAGATACAGATGCATGTGAACTTCAGACTACATTAAGTTTTCCTTGTCCATAACCTTTGGTACAAACGCTAACCTCTACATTGCATTTTTAGTAATTCTACATCACATATTGGTGTAGTAATGAAAGATGCCCAACAGCCCTCAATGGCCTGTGTAACTCCTGCAGATTCCCAACGCAGCTAAACCAGTCTAGTGAAGAAATATTTCAGTTTACATTTCTAAGTAAGTTCAGGTATTTTGAAAGGAAATATAATAAAAACTAAGTGTAACTACCATCTTTACTATCACCTAATTCTACACAGCAAAATTTACCACCCACTGCTATTCCATACATTGCAAGGCAACATGACACACATTGGCAGGATGTAAAATCTGAAAGAACTTTGAAAAGAGCTAAGCGGTCCGGTATTAACACTTAGCTCTGTATTGCTTTATTAATAACAATGTTAATTAAATTTAACATTCTAGTACAGTGGTTCACAAAGTGCTGCTATAGAAATATTTGATGCCTTGTTAAACTAACTGCAACACTAATCATTAGTTAAGCTTTTAACATGTGAAATACTGATTTTTTTTTTTTTTTAAATCACAGTATATTGGAAAACAGTTCACATAGGAATAGACCAGCCGGACTCTAAAATGTCTGACACCTAGATAGCTAATAACAGCTCTAAAATGATTATATAAAAAAAATTTTACAAAGATGTATGGTTGTGAAAGTGCAGAAGACCGTTTAAAACCAAATGACTGCAAGTTCAGATGCCTCAATACAATTCAAAGGTGTCTTATTTTTGACGAATTCAGGAATAATACCTCAATCCTCCAAAAAGTCAAGACAGGTCCCTTTCAGGTATATGATGCTGCACAGTGAAGCAGCAGACATTTCAAAAAAGACCACTACAGTCTTTCATTAGAAATTTGATTGCAGCTATCAATATATCATAACTTACGTAGAATCAAGTATTTTATTCTAGTAAGTGAACTATGGAGCTAGTTTATGCCCAAATAATTCCATTATAGAGGCTTTAAAAATTACCTTTTAAAGAAAAAACCCTCACTGCACTACCTGACATTCACGTTCCTCTTGAAGTTCTTTTTCAGTGATCTGTCTGATGTAACACATCTAAGAACAATATTATTTCAGACGGATTTTTCAAAAAGGTCAAATACAAGTTAACGCGACTTGCCTGTGCAGCCTGTCTCACAAAGCTCAGAGTTCTTTGTTGCTGCCCGGAGCGTCTCCACAATACAGCCTCGGTCCCTCGGACGGGAAAGCACCACCACCGCAAGAACGTTACCGGTACAGCCTTCCCGAAAAGGAAGCGGTCCGGAGCCAGTAGGTGTGTTAACTATTGCTGGCTACAAAATAGCGACCACAAAATATTCAGCCTACTTTAACTTAACGCTGCAAAGCTTCATAAATCCGTACAAAGCGATCCCTACAGAGGCACCATTTCCAGACGCAGAACTGCCAGACGAGAAGTGCAGAGGAGGGAAGAAGCCTCAAGTTTTTCCCCTCATTAAAACACAAACACACCTCCCCACAATCACGCAAAGCAGGCTCACAGCTAAGTACAGCAGGGCTTTCTCACAACTTCTGGGCTTAACCTCCAGCGCCTGCCCGGGAGGCAGCCCCGAGGCGGGGGGTGGGAGGGGGCGGCGGC
>NW_010406248.1:665-26214 GCF_000710305.1 Buceros rhinoceros silvestris | reverse complement strand
CCCTCCCCACCTCCCTCCCCACCTTCATGGTAGCTACAGGACCTGCCACATTAATGCCCAGTTTGGTCTATTACCAGAAAGAGAACACACAAAGCATTGGGTTTTGTTGTGCATATGGAAAGGTTCGTCTCAGTACATGACCTCTCTGCCTAGACCCAACATATTCCATTTGGATGGCTCTTCAGATCTGTCCTTGGGGTACACTATAAAGTCTTGAAAATGGCTGGCTGCAAACAGGCACATGCTATTGGATTCACAGTGAGGATCAGACTTTCCCCTGAGTCACCGGTTGAGAAGGACTAGGAAAAGCACATTAGTTATGTAACCACAGGTCTAAAAGAAAGCCTATATTTGTTTCTAGGATACTAAAATACTTTCATCTATTTTTAGTTTTTCTCCAGTTGTTCACTGAACTTTGTATTAGAGTGAGTTAGGTCTTGAAATCAGTTTTTGATTCTAGCTGGGGAAAATAGGGTTGGGTGGGGTGTGCGGTAGTTTTACGAAAATCACGGTCACTTGTTTGCAGAAATATGAATTTGCTTTTGCCTTTGCCTGAAACAGTTTGTTGCTGGATTTCTCCATGTCTGTAACTGATCTTAGCTTATAGTTACCGCAAATTTTGAAAGATACTAGGTAGGGGCAGCAACATGATTGCTTTATAATCCCAGACTCCATTTACAGTATAAAAAAGAAGTACATGATATTCAGTAGGTGAGCTCTCTGGATCTCCCCATCTTCTCCCTGACAAGGTGGAGTTTGGTTGCCTGTCTCTTGACCTGGCTTGTCAGCTTATATAATACAAAAGCCTATCTCAGAGAAGGGTAAAAAAAGCTAGAGACTTGCTTTTTTTTCTCTTCAATCCATGAAAGTAGAGTTTTTCTTTAGATTTCAGGAGGGCCTCCTTAACTTAGACTTTAAGAAGTTCAAAGATCAACTCTTCCTTTAATCGCAAAAAACACATCAGAGTAATCAGCATGCTGGGAAAGGAAGGGCAGAAAAATTATGGGACAATTTAATGGTGATTTATTGAAAATTGGCAACTGGCAGCAGCACTTTATGGAGGAATCTCTGGATCAGCTCTACATTTTACGCCTACTGTGGTTATGAAAGAGGAAAATAAATGGAACCTGATCCCTAACTGAAATGGAAACCTCTTGTTAGTCATTGCCTTTGGGACACTGGCATTTCCCGCAAAGTAACCTGCTATTTTCCTAAAACATACCCCCAGATTTTTAGGGGGTGCATTGTATTTACAGGAAATCAGGACAAAGTACGGGATTTATAGTAACCACTGCTTTGTATCTTCAACATGTGTGCCTGTTCAGTGTTTGTGAATGAGCTGTCCTGGTCTGTGACAAATGCACAGGGAGATATCATGCAAGCATCTCTTGCAAACAAAAAAACAAGCAAGTTTTAGCTCAAACCAGGACAATAGCTCAGCCAGTGCACCTCAATATTGACCTGCCACAGCTCCTCTATTTCAGTCCCAAAGCTCTTTTAAGCAGAAACAACCAATCAGGTAAAATGGTGCTACTGTTTCTGTTATGCTCAAATGGGAACTAGGATGAAACCATCAAACTAATTTTCACTTGCGACCCAACCTATTGAACTTTAGTTATGAGAGAAAAAACCTACAACTCCTAATAAAAATATAGTCCGGATAAGAAAGTCTTACAGTTAAAGTACACCTGGGCGTTAGTGCTATTAATTCCTATCTAAAATGGCTCATTCAATATAAAATACATTTTAGTAACATTACTGAAGACCTGAGCATATTGATAACAATGAGTAGGGCCAGGAGCAATGAGAAAAGGAAGTATAATGAAGAGATTACAATCAAAAAGGGTATTAAGGGAAATCTTGCTTAATGAGGCTATTGGTATCAAACTACATTATTCATAGGGACTTCTGATTAGAGACAAATGTCACATGTAACATACATTTCTGTGTGGCAAGTCTTCATTTGCATTTCAATAAACACTGTTGGTTCCAGGCTTTAGCAAACTGTACTTTTATTTTTCAGAAAGTTTTGCCACATGCACAAAACTGCTTTCAATTGATAATGTAAAAGATGAAGTAAGGCTCTTGAACATTTTGACTTAAATGTCGCCCAAGATCCCATGCATATAGTGTTCACCAATATTTCTAAGAACAGAGTGGGTAAGGGCTATGCAAGACAGTACAGCTTCCTCCATTCTCAAGTTTTCTTCCTATCTTTACTCCCTCTGTCTGTATTTCAACCAGAAGTGTCTTCAGCCTTAGAAACCGTGGCTCCACCACTTGAGGGCAGTGGATGGCTTTCTGTGTTGAATTTGAATAGGCATTTTTCTTTTATTTCACTACATTTATAATTATCTTTCTATTCTGAGCACTAGTTCTCTGTTTTCCTCTGGTCTTTCCCAAACCTTCCACTCTTTTGTCCTTTCTCACTTATTCAGTGATTCAGTTTACCCACTTCACACAACAGGACATTTCCCTTCACTTGAGATATGCTTTTCGACATCTACTTCTCAACCTCAACGCACCAACAAAGAACGAACCAACAGAGAGTTAGATCAGATTGGGGTTCTGAGACTTGTTTAATAAAGCAAGTTGTTTAAAGCTACGTTTTAGCAGCTTGTGATATATAACTTTACAGAGATAGCGTTGATGTTCTCTCTAAGTATTTTGGCAGAAATCTGTGCAATTTGTAGAAAATTATTCTTAGAACACCTCTGTGTACATGGTAAACAGAATCAGCATAAACCTTTATTTTTGCAATGAATTCTAAAAGCATGTAATCATCACTATCATAATTTGATTTGAATAAGAGTTACATTAATTAGTGCTGTAGTTTTAACAGAGCAGAGCATTTATTCAAAGTCTGCATCCTAAATGTTTGATAACACTTTGTCAAAAGTGACATAATCTCTGTTACTGTCCTTAGTACTTATTGTTGGAACACAAATCATACTAAATTGTTTTGGTATTTTTGTGGTTCTAAAATATAGTACTACAGAAATCTTACTGTAATTTTTCAGTGTTAATTAGTGCTACTTGGGCTGGTTCCATGCACACTGCGCCTCACCTAAAAAATCCACTGAGCAGGTCTGAAGGGTGCACTTATTGCTTGCAGTAAACGTGGGAAAAACCCTTCCCAAATCTTCGCTGCATCCTAAATGTTTGATAACACTTTGTCAAAAGTGACATAATCTCTGTTACTGTCCTTAGTACTTATTGTTGGAACACAAATCATACTAAATTGTTTTGGTATTTTTGTGGTTCTAAAATATAGTACTACAGAAATCTTACTGTAATTTTTCAGTGTTAATTAGTGCTACTTGAGCTGGTTCCATGCACACTGCGCCTCACCTAAAAAATCCACTGAGCAGGTCTGAAGGGTGCACTTATTGCTTGCAGTAAACGTGGGAAAAACCCTTCCCAAATCTTCGTTCATGAAGCCAAGCCATGATGATGATGAATTAGTGCTACTCTACAAATATGAACAGATAAATTACTTAAGAAAACAGAAAGAGCCATGAATTTAAAATTCCTAATTAAAGAAATTTCACTTTTGACACCTAAATCTGATTATACGTATGTAAAGAAAATATCAAACATCTTTATTTATCAGTAATATGAATTGAAGAACCTCCACTTGGCTCCATTTACAGTTTGTACTACAAGCACAAACTGTGTTAAATTACTCTTTGACACAAGCTGACCCAAAAGTCAGCTTGCAGGGCACTAGGTCCCATGGTGCATTATTGCACTGGCTTTCTCTGGGAAGCCACTTTTCAGCCCTGTGCTTCCTACCTTGTTTCCAGCCTTTCAATGAATGTCTACCCAGAGGACTGCAGAAAGGCCTGGACTTGGTCTGAGCACCGCTAGCAGCAAAGGAGGAATTTGGATATAAGTTTGGCTCTTGCAACTGTTCAGCATCACTCTAGGGTGGAGGATGGAATCTCTATCCCTGTCTGTGTTCTCCCTCCCTTACAGTACAGAGACTTGGGTAAACCTACAGACGTCTCCAGTAGGAGGGATTCAACATTTCTCCTTCACACAAAGGACCTGAACTCTCACCCCTGTGGTTTACATCTAAGATTAAGATTTTCAACATTATCAGTGACTTCAACATTTTTGTGTTTTTGAAGCCCTCATTTAAAGTTTTTAGTGATATGTAGTTTTCAGGGATGGGAATTTGATTTGACAGGCATTTCTGTAACATTTTTCATCATGGACCTTAAATAAGGCGTGTGAAACAACTGTGAAAATAAATACAACAACAAAAAACCCCTGTTTGAGCACTGTATTGGTTGAAATCAATATATCAATAAATATATAACTATACATATATATACATATGTAAGTTAAATCAGACAAACAACTGTCTGTCTGGCAGTTGTTTTGTCAGAGTTCAAGCTTTCTGCAGAAGAACTCTTTACCCCCCAGTTCAGATGTTGTTACATCATTCATGGAATCTTATGGTTCGTTTTAAATGTCAAGCATGTTTTATAACATCATATCTGGTTGCCTGTCCAACTGGCACCTAGGACACATGAATGTCCTTCAGTACCCAGTGAAAGAGCTGTAAAACAGGACCCCTCAAACAGAGCATTGCTGGACCTATTGCGATAAGGAACGGGGTAGTAGGGTGGGGGGGAATAGAGAAAGGAAACATACTTCAGAGCCCCTAATTGACAACAGAGCCCCTAATACATGACTACATTGTAATGGATAAGTACAAATCTTCAAACTGAAAAGAGGGCACAGTTTGTCTTTGAATTTCAGCATTTTTGAGTGCTTGACATCTAAGTACCATTGGGTTCCTTAGCATCATTTATCTCAATACGTGTGGCTGCGTGCAAGTAAGCATATACGTATATACTTGTGGATGTATGTGAGTATAAAGGTACCTATTTGGGGATGTTTCATATTTCCTTTTTTTAAATTTTCTTTTTTGTATTTGAACAATTGTGGAAATGAGACAGCTAGTTTTCGTTGTTTGAGGGGTTATGTTGACCCCAAATTCTTCTACTTAATGTTCTGTACGTATCAGATGAATCTTTTTATTTGCAGAATGACCACAATACCCTCTAGATACTTTAAAGATGTAGCACAAATTTTCTTAGTATGAATCACTCTTCTAATTTTTCTAAAAAATATCCTTCTTTAGAAGTTAATATTCACGTTTGGGGGATTTTTTTTTTTTTTTGTGCTCTCTTTAGGCATTGATCTCACATCAGCTCTTTTTTTTTCTTTTTCATTTGGCCTCACAGATTCCATCATTTGCTGAGCCCTTTATAAATTAATAATATAATAAAATTAATAAAGCTTGGTGTAACATTTTTTAGTGATTGCTGTAATGTTAAAAACATCAAATGAAGCATCAAGTTCATTTGATGTTTTTATAGCTATATATACTGAAAAAACGTCAAATAAGGATACCATGAATTAAACTTTCTCACTTGGGACAAGAATGTTTAATATATACTGTCTTCCAAAAGCCTGCAATGGAAACTTTACAATACATAAGCATTATCCATCCATGCAATTTTCTGATCTCTTTGACCTCTATCACTTTTTATTTTGTTTTATCTTTTGCAAACTTTTTCTTTATTTTGTGACCCCATCTATATTCATTCCTTCATCATTAACAAAAAAAAAGCAGTTCAGTGAGCCTATGTGTTCTTCATAGTCCTCTAAAATTCTTGGAGCTCTTGAAAGGCTGGATCTTCTGAGAAGCGCTAATGCCTGGTATTTCAGCCCACCTATTTTTCCACATGCTTATACTAGTAAAAAAGAGGCCCACTCCCCAGCCTGTGATCCCCACAGTATTAAATTATCAGTGTATTTCCTGGAATTGTTTTGGCCTGGGCCACTGAGAGCTCTCTGACAGTGCTTCAGCATGGTTCAGTTCATTTCATGTACTAGAAACTATTCCCTATAGGGAGATTTCAAATTTGGGGGGAATAGGAGAAATTTCATAACTATATGGATAGATTTTTTCTACATCAGTTCTCCACTGAACGATCTTTGCCCTTTTAGTTGTTAATAAGAAAATAGTCCATCGATTTTCTATAGGCAGAACAGCAATTTTTTGCCTTCACAGAACCATTGGTTAAACTTCTTTGATACAAGATGCTGACCTGTGGCGAGGCTTTGTCTTAGCTTCTGGTAAATTAGGGGATAAATAAATACCCGTGTACATCAAACCACTTTTGAAGCATCTCAAACAACAACAACAAAATGTTCAAACATATTAAATTAGCTGTAATGTTAACTATAAAATATAAAACTTTTTTTAATAAATAGGATAAATGCTTGAGTTTAGGTTATTTTTTTAAGATAAAGTATAATAGCTTTTGCAACCTTTTCTCATAAATTTCCTAATTTGTGCCACAAAATTTTTGGCAGAAAACAATTCTTGCTGTCTCAGGAATAATTTCTCTTGGTCATCTCAGACTCCACAGGGGGGTAGATGACTGTCTTACTTATCTTTAAAGGTAGCTGTCTTTGACATTAAAACTCTGTTGCAATCACTAAGGGTTCTGCCATACATCCCTATCATATTTAACAACAAAATCTTATAGGCTATTCAAATAGCTCCCCGTCTTATCAGAAACTCAAATCACATGCCTGTTTTCAGTTCAACATAAAATACTGATAAGCAACAGTTTTTGAGAAATAGGCATATTGTCTACACATATTTTGTTAAAAGTGAGAGAGCAAGGGAAAGGGTTCAAGTGCTAGACCATTGATGGTCCCTCTTATATTTTGGTGCATAAAGATAACCACATCTCTGTCATCACTTTTGTTACAAAGCAGTAACCTCCAGCAGGATGGGAGGAAGAACTGCTAGCTGTCGTAATGTCTTCAATCCCTACAGTTTATTTAACATTTTACATGTGTCAGAGTGTCATTTACCTTCAGGTAAATGTTCTTTTCATGCTCATACAAAGGAATGTACCTTGACAACATAGCCACCTGCTCCTTGGAAACTATATTGCTCTTTTGTGTCTTGGTGGATATTTGAATTTTAAAAATCCCAAGCATCATCAAAACCAAACATAATCTTAATATACACCTATCATAAACACTAAATATAATTAATTAAAACCAAATGTCAACACCAAACATAAGCTTAATAAAAACCTTGACAGAGTCCAGAGAAAAAGAAATTATTAGAAATGTTTTTGTTTAATAAAACTAGGTTTGCACATCTCATAAACAAACCTAGATAAGCCCCTTTCATAAAAACTACAAAGGTCAAAAAGAAATAAAAGGTTCTGTATTTTGACAGCAATCATCTCTCTCTGGTCACTCAGGTCCTTTTGTCAGTGCAGCATGTCTGGCAAGAGAGTTCATTCTCAGTTATCAGATTCTTTGGATCTTAATGGTTGAGAGTCTTACTTTCCAGATCATTAGTTTAAACTAATTTTAATTAGTTTCCCCTCTCTGCAATTTATCCTCTACTAAGCATGTGTTATGAGCAAATATCTGGCCTCTACCACCAGAATCGTTTTCAAAACTTCTGGAAGTCAATCTCTCCTTTAAGAAAAGTTAAATCAGCCAAATTCTATGTTCAGGTCTTCTTTATATGCATTTTACTGTAATGTGAACCTTTTCAGCACCCAGTCTAGCCTTTCAAGAAGACATGATACATTTCATAACCATTGTTTTCAGGCTCTTAGAAAACAGTACCAGGTATTGCTCCCTTGTTTCCACCAAATTCAAGTTGGGTAGATATGTCTTGCAATCATTGCAATCAATTATTTAAGGGAAAACAGAGGCTGAAGAACAATTTACAAGCCTGTCTGTTCCCTGACTATGCTTCATGTGTTGTCCCGAGGGTTTTGCCCCCACATACTGGTGTCCTGGTTTGAGCTAAAACTTCCTTGTTTTGGGAAATGGACAAATAGAATTATTCCATGCAAATACGATAATTCTGCATTTAACTGGTTAAGAGAGTCAGGTGGAACGTTACGTCGGAAGCCTTTAAAAGGCAGCAGGCAGGGGGAGTGGCCCCTCTTGGCTTCCGGGCAGCATTGCGAAAGGAGCCCTCCTGCGGCTCTGCTGGCTGACGACCAGGCCCGACCTAGGCCCGAGACCTGAGGCCTGCAAGCCCCGGATCGCTGGTGACTACAGACTGTGAACTCTTACTGCCGTGAGTCTCGTCTGAATTGGGTGAGGATATCCAGACTTCAACTCCCTTTCATGATGGGAGCTTTCCTGAGTTTCTCCGCAGTTTTTTCCTGCTGCGTGCGGGGTTCTCCCTGCCGCCCCCAGTCTCGCTGCAAGAAGAATTCTGCTCCCCGCCGGGACAGCAAGCCGCAGAGGCTGTCTACTCCCACCTCGCCGTTGGCTGCCTGCCCAGAACTGGCTGCCTGCCAACAAATGAAAGAACTGACCTCGAAAAGAACAGCTTGTGTAAACCTTTTCTTCTTCGTTTTTTTTCCCCTTTTTCTCTTTTCTGGGTTTGTGCACATATATAATAGTATATAGTTGTGTTGTTTTATTGTTTATTAAAAGGTTGTTTCAGTTTTCTGAACATAAAACCAAGGTGTGAATTTTTTCTTTTCCCCTTAAAACTCCTTCTGCCTCTAACAAGGCAGACCGAAAACGTTAAGGAACTCGAGGGGTGGTTACCTTGGCCCTCGACCCTTAACAACTGGTAAGCATGAAAATAGTATTTACGTTTGCTCTTATTTTTAATTAATCTTTTCATCAGAGAGTGGAACTGATAACAATAACAATACTGTGTGCATTACGTGAGGCAAAGTGAAGCCAAAGATAGATGCCAGAATACTAACCATCAATGTTTAACAACGAACGGTTGTTAAAGGAAGGAAGCTATGTTCCTTCTAACTTTAAGTTTCTTGTCCCTGGTTGAAATTACATTTTGGAAAGATGTACACAAAGAAGATAAGGAATTAACCAGAGAGTAATGTGAGATTAAGTCTTTCTAAATTAGCATAATTTTGTAGATGAAACATCAAAGAAGATATGAACAAGACAAAAAAAAAACCAAACAAAAACAAAAAAACCACCATGTCTCAGGGAAGCCAAAGGCTTCACTACCTGTAAGAATATATTTCTGTATTTTTACGAAAACTTATCTGACTGTGAGTAAAAATGTATTCAGATTGGCCTTATGGACATTCAGTAATGAGAACTGCACTCATCACATAGCCCACATCTGGATTTTTGTCTATAGAATGAAAAACACCAGAGTTTAACACAATTCGAAGGCTCAAAAGAATCTGAAAACTGGAGAGTTTAAGGTCATGGACAGTTCATTATAACTGCTGTCATTACTCTCTTTTCTCTCTTTTTTTCACCTTCTCACTTCTAATCCTTTTGCTGATCTTCATGCCCTTTACTGTGTGCTTTCTAGAAGTACTCATTACTGCTGTTTAATGTGTTAACAAATACTAATAGGTATCTCAAAGGTAAACTACAAGACAGGATATAGTGCAGACAAATAAGATTTATGCACCTCGTTTAAAGAAAAATATCATGGAAAAGTGTAATAAAATTAATGAGTAGCGGTTGATTTTTCTACCAGTGTTTAGCTGAGTAATCATGCTGCCCATGGGATCAAAAAGGTATCTTGATTGTAAAATAATAACTTCAGCCTTTGACTTTCTATGGCAATATATAATAATGTGTCCTTAGAGCACAGTACACTGTGTCTGTTTCCTCAGAGCACATGGTATCCATTTTGTACTAATCAGGACACAGTAAGGATCTTTTTGGTCTACGGCGAGTATGATGAGCTGGGGAGTATCTGCCTCAGGTACAGTGGGGGAGGAGGGAAGGTAAGTTTTCCTATGGTGGACATGATGTGATGAACAGAGTAAGGAATTGCTGAGGAGAAAATAGATGGATGTGTTTGCACCACAGTTAAAGCACAGATGGAGTGGAACTCCACCTAAAACAGTGTCTGTCTATGAAATATGGAAGAAAACAGGAAAGGTTAGGACTGTGTATGTTGGTGATAGTCAGGCATGGATCAAATGAGTTTTCAGGTTAAAGGGGTTAAGAGAGAAGAACTGTGCAAGGAGAAGGAGTCTAGGAAAGATGTCTTCTAGCAGTAGCCTTGACTGCATATCTGTTGTATATTGTGTCTTCATTCTCACCTCTTTTCAGTTGACAGTTTAGTTTCCTAGGCATCCATAATGGTTGATGCTCATCTGGAACAATGGTGAATAGCAAGTGACTAAAGAATTTTTCCTCCAATATGAAATGCTGCCTGGCTTCCCAGAACTTTATGTCACTTTGTTTCTGTTACAGGTCAAGGATCTGAGGTACCCACTCCTCGAATTACTGTAAAGTTCCACCTGACCCTCTTAACCAATTAAATGCGGGATCGTCACACTTGCATGGAATAATTGCTATTCGTCTATTAACCAAAACAAGGAAGTTTCAGCTCAAAACAGGAAGTCTAGCTCAAACCGGGACAGTTTCCAAGTGTGGTGGTTAAATACTGAGAAATGTTTCTAGCTTCTAGAAGATAGCCATACAAGAAATGTCTTCTGTCACTGCCTCCGTTCTTGCTTGCTCTGGACAGGCATATTCTCATCAATTGACTGTCTCCATGAAGATTCTCATCTTACCTGTTTGCTTTAGCAGGTAACACACTTATCCTTTGGTGATCAAGAGTGTCCTGGGCACTCAGAAGGCAAATAAAAAGGATGCTAGATGTCCTAGAAAAGGACATCTTCTGTGTTTAGGAGGAGTATAATTTTTCACTAGTTGCAGCTCTCAGAAAATCATGGGAATTTCAGAGCACAGAGACTGGTTGGATATGATAGGAACCCCTACTCTCAGAGAATGAAGTACTAATCAATTTATTCCCAAAAGAAAATAAGCAATAGATCAGGGCTATGCAGATTACACATGTAACCTAAAACTGCAGTCCTCACATCTCTACGATCATCTCCTTCTCTTATGTTTATGTTCTTCTAAAAACAGTACCTTCCTTTCTTCTAGCAGAAGTAGGAAGACTTGTACTTTGCATAAAATCTGTGGTCATACTTGCTCATTTCTCTGTATTCTGTGTGGTTTCTTTGCATTGTACCTCATTGCAGGTAACTTGAAGTTTCTTCTACACATTGGGGATGTCCAAAATGAAAGGCTTTCACTCCCATAGTACCTTATTCAGATGCAAAGTTGCAGGTCCTTCTTTAAGTCTTCTTTTTTCCTCAAAAAGAACTTTGTACAAGGGGGGAAATGCAGCATATTTATATATTTTCATAGAATCATAGAATTGTTTATGTTGGAAAAGACCTTCAAGATCACCAAGTCCAACCATTAACCTAGCACTGCCAAGTCAACCACTAAACCATGTCCCTAAGCACCACAGGTACCCATCTCTTAAATACCTCCAGGAATGGTGACTCCACCAGTGCCCTGGGCAGCTTGACAAATGTTTCAGTGAAGAAATTTTTCCTAAATATCCAATCCAAACCTCCCCTGGATGCAACTTGAGGCCATTTCCTCTCGTCTTATTGCTTCTTGCTTGGGGGAAGAGGCTGACCCTCACCTCACTACAAGCTCTTTTCAGGTAGTTGTAGAGAGCTATAAGGTCTCCCCACAGCCTCCTTTTCTCCAGGTCAAACAATCCCAGTTTCTTCAGCTGCTCCTCATAGGACTTGTTTTCTAGAGCCTTCACCAGCTTCACTGCCCTTCTTTGGACAAACTCCAACACCTCAATGTCCTTGTAGTGCGGGGGCCCAAAAACTGGACACACTATTCAAGGTGTGGCCTCACCAGTGCCAAGTATAGGGGGACAATCTTTTCCCAAGTCCTGCTGATCAGATTATTTCTGATACTAGCCTGGATGCTGTTGGCCTTCTTGGCCACCTGGGACGTCGCTGGCTCATATTTGGCTGGCTGCTGACCAACACTCCCAGGTCCTTTACTGTGGGCAGCTTTGCAGCCACTGTTCCCCAAGCCTGTAGTGTTGCATGGATCACTGGTTGAGACCTGATTGTAGGACACAGCACTTGGCCTTGTTGGACCTCATACAAATGACTTCAGCAGATCAATCCAGCATGTCCTGATCTCTCTGTAGAGTCTTCTTACCCTCAAGCAGGTCAACACTTCCACCCAACTTGGTGTCATCTGCAAACTTACTGAGGCTGCACTCGATCCCCTCATCAATCACAATTTTATGCCAGTTACATTTACTTTGAAGACCAGAACTTGTTGCTTTTGCACTTACTGCCATTCTCCTTTACCTCCAGCACTCTTAACACTAACTATATTCTAATAATAACTTTTAATTCCTGTACCTTCTCCTCGCTCTTTGTTGTAAAAACGGATGTTCTACCTGTCTTACTGGAACTTTACAGTACTTGTTTATCAATGGATCTTCTCTGAAGCTGAGGATGTCACCTTAAGTCCCTAAAAAGTGACCTTAAGTTCCTTAAAAAAGTCTTAATCTTGGACCAATCTGAGAAAGTGAGGCATGTTTTATTCTTTTTTTTTTCCCAGTTGTGAGAATAATCCTTTAAAGAAAATCTAAAGTTGCACCCCTCATTACAAATAAAAGTACATTAAACATAAACTCTAACATTTAAAACAGCAAGATTGCACTTACATTGTATAATCGCTACACAAAGGGCCAATAATCACTTTGTTCAAAGGAGATAATGCAGCATAATATAAGTGGTAGTTTAAGCAATTATCTGGTTGAACAGTTAATCATCACCCTCAGTTCACAGCCTTTTGTTTCTCAGGAATACACATGTCAGATTGTAATTAAATGCATTCACACTATTCAGTGCTGTGCAGGCTGCCTGGGTGAACAGTGGAATCAAGCTGGAAAACACAATACAGACAAGTTTAGACACAGCTTTTATGGCTCTGTCTGCCTGGCATGGGGTCCTTGCTGACAAATTTGTTATGTAAGGGTGAAACCACATGGCAGTAAATTATTTATTAAAGAACATAATTTATGGTAACAACGATGGCTATAGAAAATTTATTTTCACAGACTTTTTATACTTTCAGAGCATTTTATTATGGCATGGATTATCTGTCTGGAGTAAATGCTTACTCTGAAATTAAAAGTGAATTGTTTTTGGAAATGGAGTGATTAATTCAAAATTGCCTCATAAAAAGAATTGCAGCTTCAAGGCACACACAATCCCACCCAGAAAAACCCCAACCCAACAAGAACAAAAAAAACCCTAAAGGCGGATATTTTTACAAAGTACATCTGCAGGTGCAGTTGCAGTTTTTAGAGTAGTCTGTGGCTGATTAAGAGAAGGGAAACTAAGAGTCTGAAACAATTTGTATTGTGCACAACGATCTGTGAAAAACAAGAAGTGGGGTGAAGGCAACTTTCTTATTTTGCAATGTGGTTATTCCATGGCTTTCCTGAGACACGATTCCAACCTCTAATGAAGACAGCTGAGACATCTGTAGCACAGCATAGTCCTCACCATTGGATGATTGTAATTATGTTTTTGAGAGATGGTGACAACTGATTCCCACAGCCAGACAGAAGTGTTCAAGCCTTGCTGTGAGACAGCTGTGTTGTAGTGCTGTGAGACAGCTGTGCACTCTGTACTAAGACACAGACCTTTGCGGTTTTGCAGGCTGCATATTCAACTCTATCTTAGAGACGTGTGTCCCAAGCTTCAGCTTTTGCTTACTCCACACTTGACACTTGAGTATCAAATTATATTAAATCTGATAACTGTAGAAGATCTGTGCACAGTAGAAGAGCTCCTACTATCAATAAAGATACCAGCCTAGTTTCTCATCTGTTTCAAGAGGAGGAAAACCAAACCAGAAACCTACATGTACAGCTTGCTTTGAAAGTTGTGTATTTTTTAAAGTCATGCATAAAATGAACTTACTGACCTAGGGCTGATCCTATTGAGCCTATATTTCCTGCTAGGTTTCACACAATGTTGTTTATAACTTTCTAATCCAGCTATTCATGTAAGTATATCTAATTTAATGGTATCTTCTAATGAAATGAAAATATTAATGTAGATGTACAGGTGGAAAAAAAGACCTAAACTCTTTATAGCTCCTTATATTCAATCAAAATATTTAAACCTCTGATTCTTTTCTATTTTTGCAGCAAGTTCAGGCATATGAAATGTATACAAACATCTGAAGCAATATTCTTTGTTTCATAAAGATCTTCCTTTAATACTTTTTTGCCCATACTTTCCGTAATAGAGATCAGTGGCATCCCTTTTTTTCCTACATGTACATACAGGTTATATGTTCTTTGTTCTTAAAATGCATAATGCCTTGTAAAGAATGTATATTCCAGATGAATTAGTCAATGTGATATGCATGAAGTCAGAGTGCGCAGCTGACATTCATGGAAAAGAACTAGGAAATAAATATAACAAATTCTTCAGAAAATACAACAAGTTATTCAGAAGTCCTGTAAGTATGGTAGCACTTTGTTTATAATTCCCAGGACAGTGACATATTGCTGTGATTGCATTGAGTTTGCTAATATTAGTACCCAGGTAGTATAGTTTACAATGGTATGAGCCAACCATAGCAGAATGCAGCAAATCCTGATATGGTAAATAAAAGTGAGACTATTTGATGGCCTTCTTAAGGCTGTCCTGTAGTGATTATTGAATGTTGATGGATAATCTTTTAAGGAATCTGATTGGGAGAATCAAAGATGTTTGACATTTGAAAATGTCTGTACACTCAGTGTGTTTCTGAATATTAATTTTAAATGATCTGTTCAAAAGTCATTTTTCCAGCACTAAGAAGGTTTCAAGAGCATGTGACCTAACGGTTCAACATGAACACGATTCTTCAACATGAATCTGCAATGAATGGCCATAGATGCACTTGCTCAGTAACAAATCCTTTTGGAAGTTTATGGCAGTCTCATGATCACAGAATCACAGAAAGCTTTGGGTTGGACAGGACCTTCAAAGGTCATCTAGTCCAACCTCCCTGCCAGTGAACAGGGACACCATCAGCTAGATCAGGTTACTCAGATGCCCATGAAACCTGATCTTAAATGTTTCCAGGGATGGGGTATCTACCAGCTTTCTGAGCAACCGGGCCCAGTGTTTTATCATATTCATTATAAAAAATTTCTTCCTTACATCTAGTATAAATCTCCCCTCTTTTAGTTTAAAACCATAACCCGTTGTCCTGTTGCTAAAAAGATTGTCCCCATCTTTTTGATAGGCCCCCTTTAAGTACTGACAGGCTGTGATAAGGTCTCCCCAGACCCTTCTCTTCCCCAGGCTAAATACTACCAACTCTTTCAGCCTGTCCTCATAGTAGAGGAGCTCCATCCTTCTGATAATTTCAGTGGCCCTCCTCTGGACCCTCTCCAACAGGTTCTTATTCTTCTTGTTCTGAGGACTTCAGAGCTGGACACAGAACTCCAGATGGGGTCTCGATGAGAGCAAAGTAGAGGGAGACAATCACCTCCCCTGACCTGTTGGCCATGCCTTTTTATGCAACCCAGGATACGTATGAGATCAGGTGGACAAGCCAACCAACTTAGAAAGCCATTTACATGTATGCAGCAAGGTATTATGGTCTTGTAGGTATCCAGCTCAACTACTTTTTTCAGTATTGCAGATGGCATTGTGCAAAGCCAGGGATTACAGGTATTTGCTTGCATTTGTAAAAAGCTGCAAATCTCATGATGACTTCACTGTTCACTGCACAAAGTAGTGCTTAAAGAAAACATTACTTAGCAGTACTTAATTTATTTTTTCTTTTTTTAACTTGAGAACAAGACAGTCTGTGGATCAAATTATTTTTAATTTAACAATTGATCGTTTCAGCAAATAGCCAAATTTGGTTTTATCAATTTAGGAAAAAAAAAAAAGTCAAATAAAATGCCAATGAATAATTGATGATGAAATAAGAATTACAAGTTGCTTAGCAGACAAATGTGATCAAACTGCAAAGAAGCATGGCCTGCAAATCTACTTTTTAATATAACATACATTACGTTATACACATTGAACTCCAGTAGTCTTTTTAAATATTAACCCCTCATATGTTTGCTAGTTCCCCAAGGGCATGATCATCCTGAAAACTCATGTATTTTGCTGGTTCATTAAGCAACTTCTGTTTAACATCTTAGACATTGGCTCAACTTCTCTCACTTTTCATTTCTGAATCCTGCCCACCTTGGAATAAAGCAAGAGAGGACAAAGGAATATGGCGAGTAGTTCAAAGTGCTGTCGTGAATGTTACATAACAGGATGAATTATGATGGAATGCTAAACTAGGAACAACAAAAAGAATAAAACCAGTAGGAAAACTTAGGCTCCCATTTCCTTGAAATAAAGGCCCTGTTTAGAAGGGAAACTACCAAAGGTTTAAGGGATCTTGCTTTAACATGTCAAGGGGTAAATGCAGTGTTTCCCACTGTATCAGTCTCTGCTTAGATACAGAGAGATTGCCACCTTTGAATGTTCATATTCTGTAAAAGGGAAGCTCATTTTTTCCTCTTAACAGCCAATCCCATGGCCACTAAAATCAGTACTTTCCACTGAACTGAAGTTCCATCAAAACTTCATAGCTGTATTTTTATTACAGCCTCAATATAAAACATTAGGTGACCTGAAAATGCATGTGGTTTGTATACATTTTCAAAAGAAACATTTGCAACATGTATTTTCCAACGAAGAAAAAACCTGAAGTGAGAGGGCAGTGGAGCTACCTTCTTCCCAGAAATAGAATCATCTCAGTATAAACTCTTCCTCAGAGCTCAAGGGATTAATTATACAGGAATAGAAACTTTCCTGTACACGGATATTGCTGAATGACTTTCTCTCTTCAAAGGATTGTATGCCCAAATCCGTGGACTGGATGATTTATTCAAAAGCTTCGATAGCGCAGCATTACTGGAATGCCTTTAGACCTAGAAACATTAGAACTGGCAAAGGCATGACAGAATTTATTTAAAATTTGTCTCTGTCAGAACTCTTCCTTTAATTACTGTTGTTATTATTATTTGACTTATTTAAAGGAATATTTTCCCATATCCAGGTATATTTCTACAACACTCAGGCTTTTGAAATGTTCCCATTTGATTCTTTGAGAAAATACTTTGAGAAAATACACAGCCTGTATTTTAAATAAACTTGAATTCAAAAAGTGATCTTGCCAGCTGATAGCTTAAAACATCTTTCAGGACTCCTTATTGACACTATTTCAGATATTGCCAGTGACAAAAAAGGCTTCTTGTTTTAGAGTTGTGGGGGAGCACTCTTATAAATCCACAGATCTCATAACCCAGGCCTCATCAGGGAGCTCACACATATAAGAAGACTCATTAAGCAAAACCAGGTTTTGCAGCTACTGCACAGAGCATGTAAAAGAAACATAATAACCTGACAAAGGATTTTACTCCTTTCTTGATCTAACATGTGTCTTATTAAATATTTGTTGCTTTTACAAATAACTCAGGGCTGTCCATTCTCCCCTAGCACGTGCAAGCAACTTCCCCATTAACATTTGTAGGACTCACACGTACATGAGAAAGACTGTTGCAATATATATTCTATTTATAAAACTTGAAAAGCAAAAGTTATCTTTAATGAGGCAAACAAACTATGCTTGCATTTCTATTCTTATTAAAATTAGTGCTTGTATAAATCGTTTTCTTAAATCATTTTAAAGAAGCTTTTTAAAGTAAGTACCATGCTAATAATGTAGCCCTAGGTGACTTGGACATCTGAACATTATAAAATGTTGATTAAATTAGGAAGGGGGAGAAGGTATTTTTAAAAGTATGAGCTCATATTCATTACAGTAGATTATTAAGACATTGAGAACTCACTAAGGTAAAAATCATTATCTTTCTATAACAAATTTAATTTGTATTAAACAAGCTCTTGGTCATTAGTTCTTTCCACTGTACTTCATTCTCTGGATTGTTCAAATTGCATGTGTAATATACAATTGTATAATAAAGTCTACTGGAAAAAGAATTAAAAAAATTAGAATTGATATGTATATATTGTATTCAATAGATAACTGGATAGGTACAGCAGGGGGAAAAAGCACTGAAATACTGAGCAAATGACATCTTGGTAAAATCTTTTCATTAAGAAATAGCAGAAGACACAGACGACATTGACGAGGGGAGGGTGTTATTGTAATTCTCACTGTTTTGATGTCATTACCATGTTATTTCTGTTGTTCTGACATAATCACTTGTTTGTTCTAATTGCGCCAATCTCAACAGGATGACATTTGTGTCATTCATCGGCATGAATAAATAACTTATGCTTTACTGTGTAATGCATACATGTCAGACATACATACAGTTAAGGATTTTACACACTATAGCATTCAATGTATACATTATTCTATTGCAGTAAGTCTTTTTGATTTTAAAATGTATTTATCAGACTGATACACTTAGACATAGATAATTAGGTACACATGAAAATTATGGGCATTGCCTGTCGTGGGATGAATTTTTTCTTATCCGTGCTTTAGATTATTCTACTTTTGTCAAGGTTTTGACACACTTCGGATGAAGCATTACTTCTACTCATTTTCTACGGATCCTCAAGAGCAGCAGATCTGTGGGAAGTGTATGGGGGGTGGACATATATGTAAAATTGTTTTTTTGTACAAGCTCTTTTTCATGCAAAACCTTTCTTGCTATTGTTATGCAAGCTATGTATTTGGGGATTCTGTGCTGTCTACTGAATACTGTGCCTGTTGGGCTGCTTAGATATATGCACGAGCCAACAGTGCCCTGAATTAAAAGGTTTGCATTGTGCTCCAGAATTGCTGGAATAAAGTATAAAAACAAAACCTAAAATAAAGAGGAGCATTTTTCACACAAGTTTATCTATAAATTTTCTACCTCTGCCTTCCAGACCTATTAACTAGTAGAAATAAAGTATAACTTACTATATCACAGCTCTGTATCTTTCAGAGCATTTTTGTGTGCCTATACATGCATTTTTTATTCTCCCTGTCTACATATTCTCTGCATAGTTCATATACCTGAGTGACTGCGGGTTTTTCTGTGTATGTACCTATCAAAATATATTCATGTACTTTAGTCCAGTCATAAAATTCTATATTTCAATGATATTATTTCACCGATGGCACCTCAACTAAAAATTTTTTTATAAAAGATGTGAAAACAGAAAAGGCAGTGCAAGCTACAGTGTTTCAAGTAGAGAAATCTCCAGTAATGAGGCAGGAAATGCAGTTCGAGTTTACAGTGGTCTTTTTAGTAGATGCATACTAGCAATTAATTTGATCTGTAGTCTAAGAGGCATTTTATAATTAATTTCTCAGCATTTACCACATACAAGCTATCACTTTAGAGTGCTATGTCATTAACAAAATCCCATTTTTTCATAGAGAATAGGCATACTGATCTACATTTTCCCATGCCGCCTAGCCAGAATGGACTCGAGGGATATTATCTTATTCAGAAAGAACCTTTCAAGGTTGAATAAAAGAAATGGTGCAGGGTCCCTGGGAGAGGGAAGTGATCATCATTTTCACCTTCAACTCTTCTTTGATGTGCCAGAGTCAATTTTTAATCAGCAGCCATCAGACTGGGCTTCATTTCGCCTTACAAAGTCCTATTACTCTGCCACTTTCTGGAAGGAGGTGATAAGGACAATGCTCTTCTTTTTCTCTTCATAGAGCCCTGCATATGATGAGTCCCTTTGGAGAGGTTTGATAACCCTTGGGGGAGTTTTTATAAAAAAAAAAAAAAAAAAAAAAAAAAAAAAAAAAAAAAAGATTGAGTATGTAGGGATAAAGGTCACCTCTCTGCCAGAATTAACTCTTCAAGACAACAAACTTTTGATTCCAGTGTATTTGTTTTTTAGAAATTCTTCTGTATTCTTCTGTATGTAGTTTATGTGGTCAGCTGTAACAAGACAAGGGTAATCACCATGAAGCTTTTGATCTAAATGCTACCTCAGATTACTGGCCTGCCACAGAGGAAAAAAAAAAAAAAGAAAAAAACCTCACAAATAAACACTTGCTGCACACCCTGCTCCAAACACATGCCGTAGACACTCAATTACTCCATGACTAAATGGGTATTTTGAAATGAACAACACAAAGGATATTACATAAGATTAAAATACACCTATTTTATCACAGCATCTCAAAGTTATCCTTTATTACAAGAATATACCATGGAATCTTACAGATAAGTGACAGAAGAGATATTCCCTGCAATCATTGAAACAGAAAAAAAAAATTCCCCCTCTGGAGGTGTTTTTTATGTTAAATAAACCTAAATTATTTTTTAAACTATGCATTCATGCAGAAAAAAACTTCTATAATCTCTTAGTATCATTTATTGTAGTCAGCAGTCTTAATTGCTTCCCTGAAATGGATCAGAGTTCTGGGAATTACACACTAAAATGATGTTACCACTCTCCAGTCTTCACATTCCTTGATATAATCTCATTAAAAATATCAAGCCTCTAGGTGAGGGAATACATATGGATGCTAAATGCATTTTAAGCAGGAGCACCTAAACTGATGACCTAGTTATTACAGAACAAAGCAGCTGAAGATGAATTTTAATGCTGAAGTAAAGCAGTTTTCTTTTTTGGTTATTACTATAATTATTAACATGGTTTTGGGCTGAATTGTCTTATTACCTCTGGAAAAAAAATTGTAATTCTGAACCAATCAAAACAGTGAAATGACGTTTTTAGAGTAACATAAACTCTTATTTTCCAGTAGACCACACAAGTTAAAAAAAAAGAAAAAGAATTCAGCAGAACCCAAGTTTCATTAGCTATAATTACCATAAAGAGATAGGAAAAGCAGTACGCGAAGTTGCAATTTTTGTTTGAAGAATGCTGTGTTTAAAAAAAGTCTCTTGAGGAAATCAATACATTACCCAGACAAATAAAAGGCAGGGAGGGCGACATTATGTTGAATTCCATATATGAAATAATAAGATTTTAAAGAACTGCATTTCCTTTTATAAGTTGCAAAGAATACTTCTGCAAGAACTAGGAGTGTATAGCCTGAAATATCTTATGGGCTCTGCAATCTGATGTGTTGCAATAAAAAATAATTTTGTCTCTGGTTCAGATTAACAGAGTCAATATGGGCTGGCCTTGTAAAGAAGTAGTTAACAAAATTTGAAATATTTCAGTATTTTCATTATAAGTGTTATCAGTTCCACAGATTATGCCTAAGGTGCAGGGCAATATAAATTAGTCTGATGAAAACAATGACTGCTACATGACACTATGTTTTTGAAGCAAATGGTCATAAACACTTTCCCAGTGATTGCAGAAGATTACAAAAAAATAAATAAAAAAAGCACTAACTTAACTAGAAGTGAGGTAGTAGTGTTTTTTGTATATGATAAACTCAGATTTCAGAGGTTTATAGCCCAAGTAAGTGCTGAAATTTGTTTTTCAGAAAAAAAATTAAAATAATGCATAAAACCATTTTTCCTTTTTCTTTTTCTTTTCTCTCTTTTTTATATATATATATTATCATTGGTTTTAGTGAGAAATGGTCTGCTTGGGAGATTGGTGACACAATGACACAAGATAGTGCATTTCATGTCATGGCTGCCAGTTCAGATCTGTCATGTGTACATGAGAATAATTACCTTCTGATGGCTGTTGAGTGACTTGCGTTATAACTAGCAGTATCGCAAGGGGTGATAGTGGGCACTGCAGTGGAAGTCTCGTCAGGGAAGGCTAAGAATTACATGAGAAAGAACACTGAATTTCCTTATTCCTTTCAGGAATTATTCCTCCAAGTTAGGCCGTTAGTTTGCGGAATCTTCCGGTCTTATAGCTTGGAGAGGATTTTGGTTTGCCTTTTTTTTTCTTTTGGTTATAGTATCATAACCAAATAGGGACAGAAGCCTTCTCTCACCTAAGAGCTTTTAATAGTTATTCACTCAATCTTAAAAAAAACCAATCAAACTTGACTTGTACATTTTGATTTAATGGATCTGTCCTCACTACTCTGCCTAGCTCTATTAAGTGTGAATATTTTGTTGCACTTTCTCATGGCCAGATCTCCTCCTGTACTTGGATAGAGCAAATGGAAGGCAGGGAAGGACCTCAGACCTCTGGTTTGGGGAGAATCAGCTGAGAAGGATTAGTTATGGAAATCATGAACTGAAACGATAACTTCTCCCTGGCTCTTGGCTGTATGGGGATTTTTTCAGAGGGATATATGGAGATGTTTTCAGGTTGAAAAGTAAAATAAACAAAATTTAGGAAATGTAAAAGTTAGGTAACTTGTGCATATGTAGGATAATATGCAAACCTGAATGATAGGATCACGTATATAATCACCTTCAGTGGCTTTATTTTATCTGCTGTCCAAGATGATCCTTGGCAATGAACCTTTCATCATTTGTATCCCTGCTGCTGTTGTTTGACCATAGACCTTACTGAGCAAAATAAATTCAGAAATACACACTAATTTTACAAGACCAGTTTGAGACCTTAGAACCTGATTTTTGAAGCTCTTCACTTTTGCATTGCTCTTTATACATATGGTACACAGGCCCACCAGTTAATCAGCTAAGGCTTTTCATTCCCCAAATAAAGAACACATAATTTTGAATTACCTTCTGAAAATGTGGGTTAATTAACTTGACTAACATTGCATAGCAGATCTGTGAGAAAGGCAGGGCTGACACTGGACTCATCAACGCAGCAGTCAGTTACTATTGCTGAGTAATTGAGTAATCTCCTTCCTTTTTTGCTGGAGTTACTGGGGTTTACTTAAGAACCAAGGAGATTGGAGCTGTTACATGATTTGATAGTCTTAATACTCATTTGCACACTCTGCCTCCATTATATTCCCAAGGTTTTGACTTCTGATCCCCACAGGGAGGTAGCAGCGAGTTGTGTCAGTTCCTGCTCTGAAGCTGCTTGGCATACCAATCTTGGATGTCACCAGTCAAGGTCTTTGGGCATCCCCTGGTGTTCAACAAGATGCATCTCTCTAAGGTCCAGTATCTTACTCGACTTCCAGAAACTTTCCTCCTGCCGGGACTTTCACTGTCTTCTTTCCAAGCTCTCTTCTTTCTGTAATCAGTTCTTCCTTTTGGGAACCCGTCTTTTCAATCTCTAGGGTTTTCTGGGCTAAATAGTATACATGCAGAAGTGCAATGCATGATCAGCCTCCTAATGGGTGGTTCTGTCTCTTCATTAATTGAAGGATTCAAGATGTGCTGCTTTTGCTCAGCTAGGTGAGCTGTTTTCAAAGCTTACAATCACCTCCAATCAGTTGCAGCTAGTGACTGGCAAGTTTTTGCAAAAGTGTAAAAGTTTAGTTTAGGGCCTTCTCTGTCTCATACACCCTCCCATATGCCCAACAACTTAATACCATTCAGTTTTAACTATTTTTTCACCTATGACACAGCGTATGCTAAATTTTCAGATGTTTGTCAATCTCTGAAATTTAGGAAGATTTTTGTAAATACAGTAATATTTAAATTTGTACCTTTCTATCAAATGAAATGTCTTTGTGCTAAATTAAGGAAAAAGCCAAAATTGAGACTTTTCTATACATTTTTAATGTCAGAAACATGAGAACTGTTAGTCCAATATACAAGTAGTTCAAGATTATCAGGTTCATACAGATGGAAAACGAAAGTAACAAGTAGCAGATGCTCATAACAGTTATAATGCTTGTAATGGTTCCTCAGACAGGAAAAGGAAAAATTAAAAGAAATTATGAATTCATTGTTTATCACCAGAGGAGATTAAATGGATTCCATGTTTAGACAATTTGCCTTTTAATTCTTTTGTTGCCAATACTTCTAACTGCATTTGAGATATGCCAGATCTTAATGACAGCAATTTCATGGTACAGAGCTATTCTGAATACCTTGGATTAACCTCTTACTTACAGTATCTTTAGTTCCCAGTGAAAATGCCTTCAATTATTGCAACAGAATGTGCCTTGCTAAAACCGTTATTTCTAATCATAGTTATGTTTTTGCATTGCCTTGTGTTCGGCTAGGATAGAGTTAATTTCCGCAGCCAGGATGGCCAGACTGAACAAGCCAGTAGGATATTCAATACCATACTGATGTCATGCCGAGTACATATGTAAGGGTGGTAGTTCGCCTTGTTGCCAACAGCACACAGCTACCATCATCCCCACATCACCACTGGCGAGTCAGAGCTTCAGTCAGTCCAGCAGTTCAGCTATCTGGGAAGCATCATCTCCTCAGACACCACCATCGACAAAGAGATAGACAACAGAATAGCAAAGGCAAACAGAGCTTTTGGAAAACTCCATAAGAGAGTCTGGTGCAATAAACACCTGAAGAAAAGTACCAAGATTAGTGTCTACAGAGCCATTGTACTGTCTACTCTTCTGTATGGGTCCGAATCATGGGTCATCTACCTCCACCATCTGCAACTCCTCGAACGCTTCCATTAGCGCTGCCTCCAGACAATCCTAAACATCCACTGGACTTGCTACGTGACTAATGTCACTGTCCTTGAACAGACAGAGGTCACCAGTATTGAGGCCACGTTGCTGAAAACGCAGCTGCTCTGGGCAGGGCACGTCTCCACGATGAAGGATCACCGCCTCCCTAAGACTGTGTTCTACGGTGAACTCACCACCGGCTGCCGCAAGAGAAGAGCTCCAAAGAGGAGATATAAGGACTCCCTGAAACAATACCTCAGCCTAGGCCATATTGACCACCATCAGTGGTCCACCCTGGCCTCCAATCGGGAGATTTGGAGACACACCATACATAACGCTGCTGTCTCCTTTGAGAGCACACGTAGAATCAGTCTTGAGGAGAAAAGACAGCACAGAAAGAACCGTGCCTCGACTACACCACCCAAGGAGACCTTCCGGTGTGCTCTTTGCAATCGGTCTTGCCTATCCCACATTGGCCTTTTCAGCCATCAGCGCGCTTGCAGTAAGCGTGGGTAAAGCCCTTCCCAAATCTTCGTCTGCAAAGCCAAGCCATCATGATGATGATGATATAAGGAGGCAGGGGTGGGTAGGTGTGTGGGAGGAGTGGGTGGTAGGCAGGAGGTTGGGGCTAATAGCAAGTGAGGGAAGTTTCAAACAGCAGGATGGCAGTGTTGCTGACCTGCAGAGCACAGGTCAACTCAGCTTGGTGTGGAGGTGGCAGTAAGCAGTGTGTTGTTTTCTCTGTCTCTGTGTTATTCAAGTAAGCTTTCCTTATCCTAACCCACACAGCTTTACTTTTACCTTTTTTCCTTCACCCCTGAGTGTGGGAAGGCAGTTACTGAGCTGCTGTGTGGTGCTTAGTTGCCAGCTAGGTTCAAACCATGACAGTCCTTTTTGGCACCCAATGTGGGGCAATTTGAAAGGTTGAGAATATTACAGAACTGACCTAAGCGTGTTAAAACAATTTTGCTATGTGTGCTCTAGTAGTCCATGGTCACCTTGTTGGTCCCTTTGCTCCCATGGTGGTGTTATTTCTCTTTCATGGACACCCCTTTGCCATGGGGAAAGAGCTTGCGTGCCCTTGTGAGGTTGAGAGCTGTGCTGGTGGTGGCATATGCCTCCGGTGGGGTCTCCCAAGCCTGACAGGTCTCAACTGAAGGGTCAG
>NW_010406248.1:0-382 GCF_000710305.1 Buceros rhinoceros silvestris | reverse complement strand
GTCCTGGGTTAGCCAAAACTTCCCTTGTTTTGGGAAGCTTTGTTGTAAACCTACCGATCAGGTATTCCCTGCCGTGTACATAGAAACGCAACATCAGTTGGTTAAAAGTTCTGGTGGGCTACTTTCGGTTTCCGGGTGCTGGCCCTTTAAGAAGCAGTCGGCCACCAGCCCTCGCTCTCTTCTGCACTGGATGGGCTGAGGGCAACATCTCCCACGGACCTGTCTACCTGCCTTCTGCTTCGCTGTCTGCTCCTGCTGCGTTTCGCTATCACCGCGGCGGGGGACGGCCGCTATTCGCCACAAGGAGCTGCGCTGCTGCTGCGAAGCTGGGAAAACCCCCCTCGCTGCCGCTCGCTCGAGCCCTTCCTGCCACACAAGCCCT
>NW_010406247.1:161273-174061 GCF_000710305.1 Buceros rhinoceros silvestris | reverse complement strand
GTAGTGCATTCTGCATCTGTAGAGTCAGAACTGAAACCAGGCAGCTACATGGCACAACGCACTTGGTTACAAGGTGATTCTTGCTTTCTCAAGGAGAAAGAAAAAAAAACACTTTTGTTTTTCATACAATGTAATAATGCTGTGGTTTACAACCTATAAATCCTCCGAGTGTTTTCATCCTGGTACAGTTATCACCTCAGAGATAGAGCTCCTTTGTGTAATAATAAGAATTCTCTTTTCTCAAGTTCAGACCTGAATAGATTTAATTAAATATAAACAAACAAAAATATTAGATAGTATTTCATGACTTGAGCTATGGATGTGGTAAAGGCTTTCTGAGGTGTATCTAGATTAAAATAAATAAATGCATATGTGGCTTAAGGAACTTCTTTTTAAAAACACCTATTTGACTGTTAAGTACTGGTTTAAGATATTAGTGACCGGATTTGTTTTCTACTGATTGAACATACATGAAGTATTGTGGCAGTTTAATATTTTGGAAACTGCTTTAGCGGGTGTAATTTTTGAGCATAGTTATATTGTGAAAAGCCATTATCTAGCCAATATCTCTTCTTCACTCAGGGACACCGATATATATAGGGCTGTTAAAGAAACTTGTGATAGCAACTTTTTTAAATCCCTGAGTCAATATTGCCAAGATTTCTAAAATGACTTTATAAACTCCTTCTTTTGCTGAATTGCTTTACCCTATTGGTCATTTCTGTGTTGGATTCTACACTGAAAAAAAAAGGATCTATTTATTCTCCTGACACCTTTTATATCTTTTATCTCTTCTTTAAGAAAACATCTGTCCATTAGCATACTAATAGCATCTCTGCTGGTACTTAACAGAACTTCTTTTATCTTTATGATCCCATCTGGTTTCAAGTTACTTTCACAGAAAGAATTGGAAAAATAAAGAAGTGAAAAATTCCAAAGTCTCTCCTCTTGGCTGTTGAAAAAACCTGTACATGTGTATATAGGTAGAAGTGCCATTCTTTGGTGACCCTCACTACTTTGGAAGAGTAGAGCTTGTGCTAAATAAGAGACACAAACCTGGATAGGGTGAGCAATGGGACTTGTTCTTTGTGATTCCTTAGGCCAACCAAGGGAGCCATGAGTACCTAACTCTTTATATGAACATACATATAAAGAAAAGGAGGAACCTTCAACTTTTTTATAGCACAGCCCTTATTCCTCAACGATTGGTCTTAAGTTTTTCCCTTATAGATACGTGCTAGTTCCCTGAAGCAGTAAAAGACTCCTTCTGCAAAATGGGTAGGACCTTCTCCGTTTTCTGCCGATTCCCGGCAGGGGTGGTCTAATGAACTGTCTTGCCCTGATGGATAGACTCAGCGGAAACCCCTTATCCCTGCGGCAGATGAAGTAGCCCCTACACGCAGTGGAATTTGAAGATATTCCCTTAAGACGCAACCTGGCTGGCCCGCGGCGCAGATGTGTGTGTGGGGGGAGTCTGGAAGCAGCGTTCATCCCTTTACTGAGTTCCCTACAGCCACCCCAGAGGAGAAGAGTTCTATTTGCATGAAAGGTTTGCCTTCAGGAGAACCCCATTATCGAGCTTTGTGCAGATGAACGGACTACTGGCAGACTTTTGCCTTCCCCCCCCCCACTGTATTCCCTTAAGACGCAACCTGGCTGGCCCGCGGCGCAGATGTGTGTGTGTGGGGAGTCTGGAAGCAGCGTTCATCCCTTTACTGAGTTCCCTACAGCCACCCCAGAGGAGAAGAGTTCTATTTGCATGAAAGGTTTGCCTTCAGGAGAACCCCATTATCGAGCTTTGTGCAGATGAACGGATTACTGGCAGACTTTTGCCTTCCCCTCCCCCACCGGCGTGGTGAGCCATGGTGGGGTGAAGTTTGTAAGCGGCGGGAATTGCCCAATCGGAGAGTTTATACTGTACACTTGTATTTGTTCTCCCTTCTATCCCTTTCTCTCCCTTTTCCAGTCTGATTTTTACTTCAAGGGCGTCTGTTTTATTAAACTTTCCTGCTTCTATTGCTCATATGTGTAGCTTATGTGTTATTATGTTCCTTAGCCCAACTAAAGAGCTCACTAAAGCTCTTATCAGCACTTTTAATGAGCATCAAAAGTTTTCTGTGTGAGCTTTGGCTGGATTCCCAGCCAAAACACACCAGTCCGTCTCATCCCTTTTGGTGGGGGGAACAGCCCCCCTTTTCAAACCGCGACAGGTTCATATCACAGCTAGTTAATTTACATGCTCTGAATCATCTTCCAGAAGAATGTATCTGTCACTGTTGATCGCACAGAGAGCTACAGACCTCAGCAGGATAACTTTGGCATTTAGATTGATGGCTTGAATACACAGGTGGCAAGCAGATTTTTTTTCTCCTTAACTGACCATGAGGATTTCTCTAGATCAACACAGTGCAAAGAAAAGGCAGTGGTGTAAGTCATCTTGAGTGAACAGAATGCTAGTGAGCAGCGCTGTTACTAAGGCTGTAATGGTGGTTTCAGACTGGAATATGCAAAAATATCCTCATAGTTATGGTTCCTTCTGTTATTTTGCCTCCTCGTATTCTTATTTAAGAAAAGAGCCAACCAGCATACTGCTGTCCAGGGCCACTAGTCTCATCTCACTTCTTAGGTACCCTTGGAGCAACAAATAGCTATAACTCAAACTTTATATTCTATATATGCTACATACTTTATTCAACATATCTATACTCGTGGCATCAGTGCCCATGGCTTATGCTACTGAAGCCAAGTGGATTTCAGTAAAATATTTACATATCGTAGGAACATTTGCCAGCCCGAGACAGCGGAGATGTGGGCACAAAAGGGAGGTGAAATGCCAAGGACAATACATTGCAGAGTATTCCTCTTCTTCGTGATTTCAGTGTGTATTATAAGCTTAGGTTATGACACATTTGTGAGGACCAAAGTTGAAAACTCTTAGTTTTAATGTATGTGTAGCAGCAGCTGTTATCATCTGCAAAGTAGATCATACCCATGTACATAGTCATGTTCAAAACCAGCAGAACACTGAAGCTAACATTCCCATACAAGGAGCACGCTGGAGTATAGAAGGAACTTCAGTGAAATCAACAACCCTGAGTGAATGCGAAGAGCATGGATTAATATATTAGACCCATCTTCAAGGAATTACTTCAGTATCCATGTCCACTTTCTCTAGGCACGTAGTAAGAGAAATTGTGGTCATCTGTGCTCACACAGATAGTAGTGTGACCTACCCTGAGGTTGTGTGTTAGCTTGCTTTACCCCTGTTCCAAGCCAACCAATACCTATTTCATCTCTTTACTCTTCCGTGAGTGCAGCCTGAAGTAAATTGGGTTTTGGCACCACATTGGTTGAAAAATTACTATTTTTTCCTCTCTTCTGTAGTCTTGTTAAGTCTTGTGTTTGAGCTAGCTGCTGCCTCATCATGCTGTCATGAAATGCTTCGTATTTCATCTGCCATAGCAGATGCAGCATTCTTTCATATCTGAAGAAACCTTCTAATATTTGATTGCTTGTCTTTACCGGGCCAGCATTCCTAAGTCCTCAGAATAATTTTACTTGCAGTATTTGCTTTGATGTATCAGCTCTGATCTGCATATGTTACCTCTTCTGTTTTCATTATGCCTGTTGCGCCTTCTGAAATGTGGAATACAGTGCCTTTGTTTATTATAAGACAATGCTTTTAAATACTTCATATATTTCTGTTCCCACCATGATTCTTTTTGTGTAATGTCACTGTTGGATAAAAATAAATGCAGCTTGTGCCAGCTAATAACACAGCTGCTTTTGTAATAGAAAATTCAGGTGAATCAAAATAAAGTCCAAAATTTCATTATTGATCAGTGTGAATGCTCGATGTCTTCATAAACCTGAGACATCTTGCAGTCACCATCAGGATTTTACTAATTAATAACTCATGGATAAATGTTTCAACAACTTCCCTCCAGAGAATACAGATTCTGAGATACACAGCCAACACTTTTAAATTATTGCGATGGTACAACGCTACACTACTTCAAGCTGTACTTTTGTCAATCACATATATTGCTGGTACAGGTGGGCATGCAGCTAGGGAACTTTCTTTTGAGGTCTCAATATCAAGGAACCAATGATTTGGCAGACATTACTAGATGGTGCTGGTATACATATATTTCATGCTGGTTTTCTTTAGGGTGCAAAATAACTGCTCACTCTTGGGAAGAAATGCTACCATTGTTGGGTTTGATTATGCAAATGGATTTACAACTGGATGTTAAGGGGACCGCAGCCCTTCATCTCCTTACTTTTTCTAACACTCAGTTCAGTGGTGTATGTGGCTCTGTTGTGTTGTCAGGTGTCACTGTGAAGCTCAGTACTCCCTGATTGTGATTGAACCAGCAACTGTTTCCGCCTTTGTGTTGTGCTGAAGTTTTCATGGCTAGAGGCAACAGTAGAAGAGTGTTGCTCTGCAGCTTAAATTGGCAAAGTGTACTTTCCAGCAACAACAGTATCCTCAGCAAATACCTTCTTTGGAAGTTACATGGCACATTTCCCAACCTTACTGTAGTCAGAGGTTGTAGCTGGCAGAAAGGAAATTCTTCATGTCCATTTCTGAGTGGACTTCTGAGAAGAAAATTCTATTGTAGGGTATAGTTGTATCCAGCTCCTCTCCAAACATGGTTGTTTTCATGCTGTGTGTTTCAATACACTACAAGCATCTGGGGAAATATATTGTAGGCATTTAATATTGATTGGAATAATTTGAACAAAAATTTCAATATGCCTCTCTGAGTAAAATACAAATGACTACGCTGTCTCTATGTCTTCACTCCTTCAGCCTTCAGGGGTGTTATTATCCAATTTTAATTCTACACCATCTGTGAGAAAGGTATTCTTTGTTTCCCCTCCCCAAACAATTTTGCATAAAATATTAAAAAAGTAAATTTTTATCATATTAGTCCTTTCTTACGTTCTGCAAAGAGCTGTAACAATGATGTCGATGCTATTGTCACTTCTACTGACACCAACATCTAGCCAACAGAGCTGTGGTTTCAGGCTCTCTGAAAATCCAAGCAGACTTCACTGTTGGTGTGTGGATATTTTTGGAACATGTTATTTGCCAAAGAGATTCCTAGAGTATTTTCTATTTAAAAAAAAAAAGTCAATACTGAAGAAAAATTGTGGGGAAAAGAAGTTTTTTCAACTTCAGCTAGTGCTTTATCAAATTAAAATAAATATTTATATAAATGTGAAAAGTAGTTTTTAGCTTTCTTTTAATGTTTTCTGGCACAGGACTAATAATAATATGACTGGTTATCTCTTCTGCAGGACCAGACTACTGGGTCATAATTTTGGCAGAATATTCCTGCATTTGTTAAAGTCAGGGCTAAGATTCCCTCTGGTATCAGAGGGAACAAGATCTGACCCGCAGAGTACCCCTGTGACACTATATACATAAACCTCCTTCATCAGTGTGGATCTGTGAGATTAGCTCTGCAGATGGCAGCAACTGATTAGCTGCTTATAATAGTATTATTGGCATCTCAAACTCTCAAGTCATCCACTCTCAAAACCTGGCACAGTTTTTTGTTTGTTTTTAGTTTTGTTTTGTTTTTTCTGTAAAAAAACATTCTTTATGATTTACATTAATTAAGCTCCTAGGGTTTGCTCAGTATCATCCTTCTGCTTTCTTGTTTGTTGGCCATGGTTTCGAAAGCCATTGGAATGGTTTTCCGTGACAAGTGTAGCTGGTTAGTCATCTGCTTCTCTAAATATGAGTTCTCATTCCAGAACTACTGGGAGTTTAGTACATTTTTTGTAATTGCTTGTTCAAAGACCTCCTGCAGATCTAGTAGGTTTTCCTTTCTCTTCATCTTACTGGATCACAGTGGCCAATGATTTTATTTTTCTTTTGCCCTAGAAGAAGAACAAACATTTTTGTTTCTTGGTTTAATGTCAGCAAGCTTTAAAAATGTTGATACATAACTGGTGCTAATTAAAAGCAGTTTTCTATCATGTCTTCTATTTATAGAGCAAAGATTACAATTTCTATTGCCATTTCAGTTCTTGGCCACTGACTTGATTTTAGCACAGGTAACATTTATGAAATGTCAGTGTATTCAGAGAAATTAATTTTTCTAGTCAGCCATTTTATTTAAATCTTCTCATGAAGATACAACAGATAAGCCTGGATAAAACTCTCAGTGGCAACTGCAGAAGAGCTTCAATAGGCTCCTCTTTCAAAGCTCTAAAGGAACATTGTATGTATTGCTCTTAAAATATGTTTATGCTATTTATTGCTTAGTGTTGCTATGAGGCAGATTCTGATATCTCTTATGTATATTCTACAAATAGCTCTACAAATTAACATTAATGAGCTCAGAGGGGTCCTGAGTTTCCATTGTTGTTGGAATTTGGCCTGAAAGGCGACACCCTCAAACTTTAGTCTTTGTTCAGTGTGTGTTGTCTGTAAATTGAAAGGCGCATTAAAATGAAGATCGGCATCATCATCCATTCTTGCAGATCAAAAAGTGTGGGAGCACTGTCTTACGCAAAGATGTCCAGTTAGATAAAAGAGCCAGAATCGAGATCCTGTCGGCTGTCTTGTATTTCAGGTCACTCTCTTCCAATTCATTATTTTAAGTCATAATAATCTTGCCTATTTGAACTGGATGATACATTTTCATATTATTGGTGACAAAAATCTTATTATAGTGGTCTAGAAAGGTTCTACATGTGGGTTTTTTTTCATCTGCAGAGTGCTTTTGGTTTTGTGGTTTTACAGCATTTTGAAAGAAATGCAAATGTTATCAAAATATGACCCCAATAAGTGTTAACATTTTTTGAATAGTGGAGCTTACTTTAGCTTTGAAAACAGTAAAAATTAGTCATATGATGTTTCTTACATGTTCATTACTTTTAGATATCATAATATTTTATCTTCATTTGAAGTTAAAATATAAAAATCTATGTCCGTCTAAAATTACACTTACTGTAAACAAATCCAATATATTTGTTTTCCTAGTTTCCCAATTAGTAATCAATTTTCCTTCAACAAATTGATAAACAAAAATACCCACTTATTTGGGAAATAATTTGCATATGGAATAGTAAGAATGTCAAAACATATGAGAACAATGTTTGTTCTTGTACCACAAGCTGCTGTGGATATGGTCTATTTTTCATTCTTTTTTATTGTAACATACCTAACAAAATAAGCATAACTCTGACTGAGTCTTCTAAGCGTTAAATTAGTACAAACCAGTAATAATGCAGCAAAAATAATAAAAAAACCTCCGTTAATTTGCTGAGGTAAGAAATTTCCTTTATGAATTTAAAGACTATAGTGTTATTAGCTGTCTATGAAATTACAACAATGTGTAATTTTAAAGAATTGAATAGTTCATGTAGTTTACATCAACTGGTTTTGTCCTATTTCAAAAAGGAAGACAAGATACTGCTGCATGCACTTGGATTTTTAATAAGAAAGAATACTGTCTAGATTGTCATCAACTTCTAATAATCCTGAGGCAGTAGTGAAGAGATTTAAATTTTAAAATATTTTAACCTATAGAACAGCAGGACAGTATTCATTAGTGTCATTTAGGAAACAAATAAGAAGATTCAGGCTTGACACATTTAATTCAGAGGTTGTTCTTTACTACATGCCTCTGATCAGAGTATTCTTCCTGGCTAGATCAATCTTGTGGAATCTATATATACATAGGTAAAACATAATCTGCAGCAAAAACGGTATATAGAGATCACGTTCTATTTAGCCTCTGGGGAGAGATAATTTCTTAAAAAAGAAGGACATGTTTTTAATCATCCAGTGTTCCACTTTTCAGTAGTTAATTATGATGAAAAGGGAGCTATCCTCCAAACAGCCTATGAAGAAAAAAAAAAAAGAGGGTAATCTACTTCTGCAGAAATATATGTTGTATAAGAAGCTGCTTTTTATGTCTAAAAATAATCAAAGGAAATATACGCTTGTATGTATTATGTAATGAGTTTTTAATATACATACAGACAGTGCATCACAAGAGTTTCAAAAGAGCACATTTTTCCAGCATTCTTAACTATTCAAAAGAGAAACATCAGGTCCTAATACAATATTGTGTTTTTTTCTCTTTTTTGTAAAAATTGTATCTTATGAATGCTAAACTTTCCTAAACTTTAACATGAAAAAAACCCTCAAATCCCACAACTCGCTCGCCCCTAATCCCACAATTCCCCCACCCCCCGTGCTCCCCCTACCTCCCCAAACCAGGAAACCAACAAAATAGTAAAGTTTCGTGTCACAGTCTGAAATCTCTTTAATCACCACTAGCGATTAGATCACCACTAGAAGTGCTCTTATAATGCTTCTCTTCAGCTAAAAATGGCACAGTGTGATATGAGATTAACCCAAGCACCAGATCTTCAAACATATCCTTATTTCTTTGTCACGATCACAGGAACAGTCGTGCTGAACCAGACCCATGGCCAACTCTAGCAGCTTTTCTCCAACACTAGACAACACTACGTGCAGTACTAGATTCTTCAGAGGAAAGAACCTTAGAAGTAGGAAGATACAGAATGATGCTCATAGTAATAAAAATTCTTTCAAACTGGTGAAATGAAAAATGGTGAGATATCCTGCTCCCCAGTAAGTAACAGGAGATCCAGGGAACTCTGGATACTCAGACCACTGCCAATCAGACCAAGTGTACCTTACAAAAACAAAAATACACAACATGTGGCTTTTTGATTACTTTATAAATGCGGGTTGATGGAAATTGAGAACTAGTTAGAAACTACTTTGAAGTAACTGGATACAATTCTTTGTAGATTCATTTTATTTCTGCTGAACTGAACCCCTCTTAGAAGCCCAAAGATCCGATTAAAACACCAGATGTCAAATATGTCAGAGGACAATTCTTGGTCATGTCCTTAGTCACCTTGGGACCTCTGGACACTTTTTTGCATATTCCGATGAGAGTGAACCTCTGACCTGTAGGGCCTCTTCACTCCTTTAGAGTCTTTAAGCCAGGGTACACATGGCCTTTCAAGGATACTTAAAATCTTGTGGCTGTCAAGCACTTCTGAAAATGAGTGCCTCACTCTTCAAATTCTTGGCAGACTGCCAGTGTTTTTTGCAATCTAGGTTCATCATGCTACACGTTACACAGATCACTACTTAAAATAACTGGAATAAGATTACATGCAGTATTGAATCAGAAAATCCATGAAGTGCATCGTTTGGTGAAAACAGTGCGTAAACTTCAAGTTATGAGCGCTAAGAGTCAGAACGTAAGTTTTTTATTTAGTCCTTCATCTGGCAGAATTTCCCTTGACTTCCATGGGAATTTGTTTTGTATAAGGATAGCACACTGTATAATACTGAAGGAACTCATCTGAAAGTAGTGCTTCAGGACTTGGGAAACTGCAAATTTGTGTTTCTGAATATGCAAACCAGGCAGTTATTTGTTCCAGATTCCTGGTGATAAACAGTCTGTAAATATTTCAGTGGTTAGGGATGACAGCCTTTTCATTAAATAGGGTATTTGATAGAAATGATGCCTACTTGACCAGCTCTACGAGTGGTAAACCTTCACGTTCAAACTGTCACTTTACATCAGCTGAGAATCTGCCTTAATGTGCTTTCCTAAAGGAAGGCCATTGATCTCCATGAGCTTTGCATGACACCGAATCACTGCAAAAATTCAAAAAGGCATTTAATTCTCCCTAGTAAAAACAGTTCTCATGCAGCGAACTTTACAACGGAAAGTGATGTTATAAGCCCAAGTGTCCTTGAAAGGTTTCTGTGCTTTTTACAGGAAATGAAGAAGGTTTTCAGAAGTAGGGTGAGGTCTAAGGCTAATGTGCCTTGTTGTAAATTCAGGCACGGGGATAATTTGTTCAGAGGCAATATGATAAGTAGTGGCAAGAATTTGTTGGTTTAAACGGCACATTAGGTGTCAACAGAATCAGTATCTCCCTTACAAAGTACTGCTCTGATTTTAGTTTATTGCTTTTACTGGATAATAACATGTGGGTGATTACAGGAATTTTGTTTGTGGTGTCCAAAGGTGATAAATTTTTCCTCTATGATTTCAATTATTGCATTTAGGAGAAAAGAAAAAAAGGAAGAGACATTTTCCTAAATTCAAAGTAGAGTGCTGTAAAACTTGTCCATATTTTATATTATTTCTACATGAACTGGGTTTATGCAAACAAATATTTTCCATTTCAGATATTTTCAACCCCAGGAGTTTTTGTATGGAGCTGAAAATGTCTGGGACGTCATTCATTTCTATTCCTGCAGGAGTATAAAGAACCTTTTGTTTTTCCTATTTCGTCTTGTAGGAAATTAATTTCATGCAGCCTGTAGCAGGTAGAGAAATCCATGTCAGAGATGCAGCACAGAACCTGCTGGGGAAGTGAATTGTTACAGAGTTGTCAAAACAGAGTTGTTGGGTTGTTACAGAGTTGTCAAAAGATCTTCCTCTTTTCAGTTACGGGTCAGAAATTATTAATAGGTTAAACAGAAACATTGTCGTTAATTTGCAGATGATCTGTAAGTCTGAGAAGAGTAGAGGATGGGGAGCCCAGTAGGCTCATACTCTTTGCAAAGTAACAGGGATAAGGAAACACAATGTCCATTTACCGAACGCTGTGCGAAAGTTTCCTTGAGTGTGCAGAATTTGCCTCCGAGTCACTGGACCTGGAAGTAGCTGTGACTGCTGCTTTCCTGCTCATTTCTCCTGCTTTTATTTGTTATGTTATCTTGGTGTCTGCTGTATCTGGGCCAGCCAGGAGCTATCTATGGCAGCAGTGACTGTTTTGCTATTTTATCTGCTTTATTCACAGCACCAGACAGTCACTGATTCTCAGTGATTCTCTCACCTGCTACCACTTCACAGATAGTTATAATATTAATATTAACACTACTCCTACTAGTCAACTGGGAGACTGTTTCTGCATTCCACAGCCTCCATTTCCCCAGTCTGAAAAAATATTTCACAAGGGCAGATAAGTGTTAGTTACCACATCAGAGCTATGGCTTCAGTCATCATTTCTTTTTACTTGCATTTTCTTGTCTCCTATTCCTATTAATTTCTTTACCAAGATAAAGACTCCTGTTGATCTCCTTGTGCCCCAGTTCTGACTCTCTCACATATCCATAATCCTTGCTCTCCACTGTTGACCTTCACTATTCTTGCTCCTACTTTTTTTCTGAATGTTTCCATTGTCTAAACACTCCTCTCTCAAATATCCCTGTTATTCCCATCATTCCTGTACATGTCTCTGTCTCTCTCCTCTGTCCCTACCTTATCATCTTCAGGAGTAATCTGTGACTGTTGCATTTATTTTGTCCTGTTTTTAAGTTATTATAATCCTGATATAAATTAATCTCACAGCATAATCAAGCATACAAAAGAGTTCCTACCACAACTGGCATATGTCAGTGAGGTCTAACCCTGATTTCCTCCCAGAAGGGTAATGATAGGGAGAATTGATTCATAGCAGAGTAGGTTCCTGCCATGAGACTACTCAGACAGAGGCAGCTGCCTTTTGCCCTAGATCCATCTCCCGTATGGGTTCATCATGGTTGTCCCACACTCTGTTAGCACAATTTGCTTCGTTTGGGCAGGAAAGGATCAGACTGGCTCTTTGCTGATTCCTTTGCTCTCCATGCCTATCTTAGCACGTATTTTAGAGCACAATCCTCGACAAATCTGAGAAGATGTCATTGGTGTGATTAGAAACTTTAAAAGGCTGTGTCATTGGGATGTTTTTTTACAGTTATGCCTCACGTATAAGTGTGTATCTTACCAAATGGAAAAATCGGGAATTTACGCAGGATGCTATTCAACACCCACATTTTATAAAATGTGACTCACTGTCTGTAGCGATAGAGCCTCAGAAGCCATGAACAGTTTGGGGAGGTGGGATACCTTCTCCCTGCTCTGTACAGTGTCTAGAGGTCAACAGCTGCTTCCTGAACTGCATTTCCTACAGCCTCTATGTCACAGACGGTGAGTTGGGTCCTACATGCAATGGCTGGCACTTACTAGCAGCCTTGAAAAAATTGACAGCATGACAAAAGAAATTATTTGGAAGCATAATAGCATGTAGAATATGCATCTACATATGTTGAATCTTTCTTGCTAATGACAATTGAAACATTTCAACTTGGAAGAGTACCAAAGGCTGACACAGGGTGAACTCATGCAGCCGATCTTTGTCAGCATTTCTAGAGGGCAGCGTAATAACAGTGGGGAAAAAAATTGGCATCTACAAATCACCAAATGGAGAACAGTCTTCGGGAAACATCTAAACTGAAGGACAGTTCAAATTTATGACTTAGGCATTTAGGCTCAGGCTTTTCTGTTCTTATGTGTCAGAACAAAGTCAGCTGTAAAGTGATACCACGAAGTCATTGGTAATGAGGGAGGCACAATTTTCCAACAACAAAGTTTCATGTGGAGTTCAAGATAACGAGAAAAATAGATTTATTATCTAGGTACTTAGAGTTTTCTGGTTTTGTTTGGTGGGGAAAAAAGAATTGTCATCTTTAGAAGTAATGTATCAAACTGGTTATAAATGAAAGGAAAATAAAAGAAGAAAAGCTGCCAAAAAATAGTAAAGCTCAAACCTTCCCAGATGTATTTTATTGTCTTTTCACAAAAAGCATGCCTTTTTCTCTTTCTTTTTAATTTATTTTTTTTGTTAATGACCTCATGGGAATCTGAAACAACAGAGTATTTCTTATTGTGAAATAAGGGAAGTGGGGAGATGGGGCGGGGGGGGGGGGGGGGCGCGGG
>NW_010406247.1:127776-161256 GCF_000710305.1 Buceros rhinoceros silvestris | reverse complement strand
AGGGGGGGGGGGGGGGGGGGGGGGGGGGGGGGGGGGGGGGGGAGCGGTGGTGGTGAGGAATGTGGGGAAGTAGTTAAAAACTTGTGAAGGCTTTATAGATGCCGCAAGCCAGCCTAACACATCTAACTGGATATTCATGTAATTGTTCTGCCATGCAGTATTCCAGAAAGTTTTTAACAAGTGAGTTGAAGAGAAATAACTTTCATATAGTTTCATATATATTGACAATACTACCATGTAGCCATGGCTAATGCCTGAAAACATGGAATATAAAAAAAAGAGTTTCATAGCCTGGTAAAGCTGAAGAAAAGGCACACTTAAAGTGATGATGCATTGAAACCATTGAAGGTCAGATGAGAGCAGCTCTGATTTGTATTAGTTTGGGATTCAACCCTTAGTTTCAGTGCTGTTTTGGAAAACCCTGCAAAATTTAGATGATAAATTGTGCTCTTCTATCTGTCACTCTTCCACATATGTATTGTTATGTGATAAGATAAAAGGCCCACCTCCACACACGACTGAGCACAGAGGCACAAGGGCAGGTGGGGGGTCCCAAATAAGCCCTGCAGAGACACTTCTATATCTGTCCCAGAGGATTCTCAGCCCCATGGGCCAGGGGTGACACCAGCACTCTGTGTAGTCCAATGGGAGATCGCCTTACAGACTGGATCAGGGGGGATCACTGCTTGTGGGAGTGAGACACATTGTGTGGAGCCATGAAGAGAATTGCAGGATTATATAACTTAATATGGGATGTTAGGGGAACGAACCGAAAGTGGCAAAAGGGAGGGATCAAGGTGCCTGGGTGAGGAACAAGAATGGGAAAACATGTAAGGGGATAAAAGGTGAGGGATGCACATAAACAGAGCTGGTCAGTGTGCATATTTGGCCATGCCTGTGGGTGTAATCTGTTCTGTCTTCTCATTAGAATAAATTTCTAACTATTTTTCTGGGTAAGGAATTACCTACGTGTCATGTGTACATGTGTAGATGGAGGTCTAAGTGCTGGCAGCTGGAGAGGGGACCACAAAGGAGACTTGTCTCACCTAACCTGACAGAAATTCCTTTTATAGTTAATATATTTATTGAGCCAAGGAAGCACCTGACTGCAGCCCCCTTTCGGAAAGGAGTTCAAGGAGGCAGAATCAGGCTCTTCACCATGGTGTATAGTGGGAGGTCAGTATAGACAAAATAATTAGCACTTTTATAGTGTGAAAGTGCTGGTTTATTTCAGATATGCGATGTAAAAACTTCTAAGATAAAGGCGCCAGTTTCTCTTCAACAACCATGAAAGCAGCCTGCTATACTCCATGGTACCCTACCTCACAGCTGCAAGTGCTCCTGTCACCCAGAGCCTTCTTGTTGTTTATCATCATCGTTTTTGTACTGCACTTTCAAAGCTGGATGCAATAACTCGCTGCAGACCAACAAGTGTTGAGTAAAGGGGAATGGTGACTTTACTCAGTCTGCTGGTTCTGGTTCTGCTTCTGCTGCTACAGCCCAGGATGCTGTTGGCCATCATCACTGCCAGGGTACCGGGCTGGCTCACAATCAACCTTCTGCCTCTAGCACTTCCATGTTCTTTTTGGCAAAGCTGCTATAATATATATTAGTGGGCTGAGAATAATAAAATATAAACTTATTTCAAACTATACCCCATTGGATATATAACCTTGATCTAGCTTAGTTTGCAGAATTTTTAAGTTCCTGAATGTTCACTTTTCTTTCTTTGCAAGTATAGTTTAGTAAGATCCTGGTGTTAACACAATCTTTTGGTCTGAGCTTGTACTACATAGTGAATTGCTCAGGCTTAACTGAAGGCAATAATAAAGGCAATAATACAAACAATCTCTGCCTTCAGGCTAAGAAATTCCATCCCTTTTTCTCCTTGGTTTCAGATTTGCTATATGGCTTACAGGAGATGAGTCGGATAAAACCCTTCTGTTGATGAAATTGTTTGATGACAATATTATAACTGAGCAGCCAGTGAAATATTTCTGACTCATAACTGAGTTAATGTCATTCTCCACTTTTGTACGCTCTCTCTCTATTCATTATATTTTATTTTTAAACCGTCATAACAATTGAACAAAATGAACTATTTTCTCTTGGACTTTAGTCCTAACCATGTCAAGGGTGTTCAGAACAGTCTAATTTTTTTTTTTTCTGGATAAGGCCTCGGATATCTTCAATATAAACTCAGAAAGAAGCAACTGCACCTCAGAACAAAAGATGTGAAAAATAAAGTAGGCTATAGTATCCTGCCTCTGTGTTTCATTAGAGAATGAGAAGGGGGAAATCATATTTCTTAACTCTGAAGATCACGTCTGCTCACTTCAGAAGCTCAGTTAATTTGCTTTTTCCCAGATGCTTTCAAATTTTAATCACTTGCAGTGCTTGTTTCCATTGTCAGAGATATTTCTTTGCAGAACTTCTGCATTTAAGATGCTTCTTTTCAGTAGCTTGTTTCTTTGTGTAGTTGTTTCATAGCCAATTCTTGTCAACTGGTGGAAGAACAGGAATTCTTGTTTTCCAAAGAGAAACAAAATTAAACCAAAAACTTCAACATGCAGAAATCAAAGTCAGTGACAATTAATTCATTTAAAATATGGAAGATATTGTGAGTGAAATGAAAAGACTCCTTAATTTAGAGAAAAAACATCTATCTTTATGACTGCCTGGTCTCTGTGAGAAAACCCAGGGCCCTCCTAATAGGGACTTCCTAGTTTTATGCCATCTTCAAAAAAAGTCTGTATTTTTGACAGAGCCAAACAATTAAGGATTAGATCTACCCTTGCTTCCTGCATTACTTCTGTTGTACCTACTTAATTAATATCCATATTAATATGGAAAATGTCTTCAGTATCCAGGATAATAAATCAATTACCATTATCACATCATTATGATATGCAAGGAATTTGGATTTAGCTTCCTGCTGTTCCTTTCCTTCTTCCTGTGACATTACTGGAAATGTAAATATTGTACTATGAAGCGCCTGATATAGTAATACTGCTTTTTTAATTTGAACAGGGATGTCCATCAAGCCTTTGCCTGGATTTGTCTGTTGAGAATTTCCTAGCACATTTCTGCAAATTACAAGTCTGCAAGTGAGAATGTGAGATATGAATTTATGCAAATGGTATTTCAAACCTTCTACCAAACATGCACTGAATGAGAATCAAAAGAAAGTTGATGCTCCTCCTGTAAATCCTTTGGGGAAATGTAGGCATCTGTTGTTAGATATTTATTCAGCTTGCAAGAACTGAAATTGGTAGACCTACTTTACAGTCAATGGGAAAAAAATGAGCACTTGCAGAATGTGTTTTCACTTACCCAAACTGAAATGTGTAAAATGGTTCCAATGAACAATGTTTTTAAAGCATTTTAGTTTTCCTCCTCTCCTGGAGAAGCCCAGAGCGACTATCTCAAATGTAGACATCTGCATTATCAGTTGTTAAAGTTCCTGAGATAAATGTCCCTGAAGAAACCTGATTTGGAGGCTCAGGTTGCCAGTTTGATAACACGAATGCTTGTCTTGAGTTTGGAAATGAGTTTAATTCCCTGATGCCTTGACTGAGACCTTCCTGTATGACACAGAGCAAGTAAATTTGAGTGAGACTGTAAAGCATTTTGGCATGCTGACCAAGCACTCTCAAAAATGAGAATATATTTTAAGGTTAAGAGAACATTGGACAAACATTGTATTTACTAGTTAATAATTCAGAAACAGATTCTCTTTCAGAGTTTGAAAAGCTACTTTTGATAAACAAAATATTGTAGTTGTCTTTTCAATATGAAACACTGCCAGTCAGATCTCAGTTTTACTGAAATTTCACACAAAGTTCCTTAAAGAGAAACTTTTGCTTACCCTACTCTATACTTTCTGGGAGTAGAGACGCCCTTCTGGTACTTTGGTTTTTTGCTAGCGTACCTCCATTGCAACACCTCTGAATCAAACCCCTAATGTTCACTTATGAACAGAATGTTTCTTAGTTATTAAAAAGTCATGTCTTTAAACCAAGGAGTATTTTGATCATTTAAGATGGTCCGATCACATGCAATTTTTATCATATCATCTGCAAGGCTGTGCTTCCTCTGATAAAAGACATTCTAACCCTCTCTTCATGAAGGACATTCTTCACGTCAAAAGTTTGGAGAAGCCATTTAATAAACCTAATGATACTCCTATTAGAAGATGGGATGCCCTCAAAAAGGTAGTTAGAGAGCATTTGATTTCCCTGTCTGCTAATAGGTTTTTTTAAAATATCGTAGTCTGGTTAGTGATGCCGTACTGATTGATGTATCTTCTTTTGATAAGATTCATAAAAGCACTAGATCCTCAAGGATTTATAAGAAATTAAATTGTGCCACAGGTAAATTAAACACTTACTCTCTGGAAAATAAAATCTCTCAGATGGCATAGATAAAATAATCTAATTATGAAAGGCAGGCAGAATTACTTGCTTTTTAAAATTAAAAAAAATAGTAATCTCAGATTAAATTCCATGAAAGATAAATATGAAAATAAGAAATTCAAAATATCTTGATGCTCAGCTGAATATCGTCCTTTATATCTTCTGTGCTTACTAGCAAAAGCAAAAGTCTAAGGAAGAAGTTTAAAGCAAATATATATGAGGCCCTTATGCCAGTTAGATAATTTTGCATTTATGGAACAGCTTCTAAATATACTTCACTACTACCCACCGACAAACTTCTATTGCCTTCTTTAACTATGAAAATATGCTTTTCTGCTGCTTTGGGTAATCAAGTTTGGTCATAGGTCCTAAGGTGTCTGAAGACTTGGCTGAATGAAGAGCAAAAAGGGCTGAAATATCTAGCTAGCATGTTGTTCTCTGTTGCTTAAAGAGAGAAAAGAAGACTGGTTTTCACTTTTAATTTTGATATTAAATTTTGACCCTGTCTGGAGCTTCTACAAAGCAAAAATTCATTACCCATTACTGAGAGTTCATGGTGACTCCAAGAGTTTTTCTTTTGGGTTGCGATAATGCCTTTGTATGTTCTATTAAAGACTAGATAAATAGAAGAATATTAGATAGTAAAGCCTGTTGTTTCAGCCTGTCACCTTAAATCTCCTGTACAAGTATTATCTAAGATTCTTGTTTTCAGGGTAAAAGGTTTCATTATTGTACTGTAAGCATCGTTTAAATAAACTAAACCAGTCCAGACAAAAACTACCCTGGCAACACCAGGAAAGTTCTTAATCTCCTCCACTGTATTAAACAATGAATGCCACTGTAGAAGCAAAATGGGGAAGAAGGATCTTGAGTAGCGGGGTAGATGTATTTAGAGCTATTGAATAGCGGTAGTTGGAACATGTCATTCCAGATGTCTTGGGTGTTTTTCTTAGATCCTCTCCTGCTACACTGAAAGATAAGAGGGAAGTCACTGTGTCTTATTTACTCTAACACAATCTGTCTTGTTCACTTGAAATTTAAGCTCCCTGTGGCATGGTCAATCTCTTGTTAGTGCTTTGTGCACTGTCCTGCAGAATGGGGCTTCTCTCAGAAAATTACACGTGAATTTGAAACTTTACATTCACTTATAGATACATATGCTAAAACAAAACATTTTTATATTTATAAATTTAATGCATTGTATGTATATGTGGGTGGAGATGGTAAATGCATTCCATTAGACCTGGTAAGTCACAAAGGTTGCCACTTGTAGTTACTTTCTTGCTGTTTGTGGGAGGTCAACTTTGGCTGGACACCTGGTGTCCACTAAAGCTGTTCTATCACTCCTCTCCTCAGCTGGATAGGGGAGAGAAAATACAATGAAAGGCTCATGGGTCAAGATAATGACAAAGAGAGATTATTAACCAGTCATGGGCAAAACAGACTCAACAAAGGGAAATTAATTTAATTTATTACCAATCAGTCAAGTCAGAGTAGGATAATGAGAAATAAAAACTAAATCTTAAAACAACTTTCCCCCACCCCTCTCTTCTTCCCAGGCTCAACCTCACTCCAGATTTTCTCTAACTCCTTCCTCCACAGCAGCCCAGGGTAATGGGGAATGGAGATTGCTGTCAGTTCACCCCACTGCTGCTCCTTCCTACCATGGCAAAAGGACTGCTCACATCTCCTTTGTGGGGTCACTCCCAGCGGATACAGATCTCCACGAACTTCTCCACTGTGAGTCCTTTCCATGGGTTGCAGTTCTTCACAAACTGCTTCAACGTGGGTCCCTTCCACAGGGTTCAGCTCTGTTGGAACAGACTGCTCTAATATGGGTCCCCCATGGGGACATAAGTCCTGCCAGCAGCCATCTCGGCCATCCAGTGGGATCACAACCTCCTTCTGGTGTGAGTCCTCCATGGGCTGCAGGTAGATATCTGCTCCACTGTTAACTTCCTTGTGCTGCAGGACCACAGCCTTTCTCACCACGGTCTTCACCACAGGCTGCAGTACAACCTCTGCTCCGGAGTATTGACTTCTCCTCCTTCTTCATTTGACCTTGGTGTCTGCAGAGTTGTTTCTCTCATGTATTCGCACTCCTCTCTTCAGCTGCAATTGCTGCTGCACAGATTCTGCCCCCCCCACCCCACCCTCCGGGTATGTTACCACAGAGGAGCTACCACCATTGATGATTGGCTTGGCCTTGGCCCTTTGTGGGTCCATCTTGAGCTGGTTGGTTGGCTCTGTCCAACATGGGGGAAGCTTTTGGCATTTTCTCACAGAGGCAACCCCTGTAGCCCCCACTGCTACGAAAACCTTGCCGTGCAAACTCAGTATGCTGTTTAATACAGTCTGTTATGGGAGGTGAGCAATCTCCATCAACTGTCATTGTATCTGGATTTCTTCCCAAACACATGCATAAGACTTAAAGCCTATTGTTGACTGATTTCCTCCTGCTATACCATATTGGAAGCCTGCGTAAGGCAGTTATTTCTCTGACTTCACATCTCACTTCTTAAGAGCATCTACAAAATGTCCCCCGGAAGAGGTTGTGAGCAAAAATGGATGTCCAATGTGCTTTTGGGAGAAAAATGACAGAAAAAGTCACAATTGCATTTCCTCAAAAGATGCTTAAAGAAGATTGGGGTGGCGGTAGTAAGGTGGTGTAGAGAGATAGACAGTAAATAAATAAGAAAATGTCTATATTCTATGAAAGAACTATCTACCAGATGTCTGCTTAATCTTGGGGACTTGCGGCACGCAATTTGCATTCTGGCTGTGACAAGTAGATTTAACAATCTGTGTTGCTGAACTAAAAAGCTGTAATAAATTTCCACATCTTTTATATGAAACAATGTTTATTTCCCGATTGACTGAGTTCACTAAATCATACTAAGTCTCATACCTGAAAGAAGGTGCAGCACTGAATTTCTAGCTGATATGGCAGCTATTGTGAGAAGATAATTGCTTCTAATAAAGGAATAAAATTTGCTCTAAATTTCAATTTGCTTTTGGAGGCAGCAAGTTCATGTGAGACAACTAACAATATCAATTGTCTATGGAGCAGCCCGAATAGAGCACCTTTCAGTAAAGTTTGAATTTCTTACTTTGCTGGTGCTAACAGAGGAATGCGGTTAGAATGTGATAGATTAATCAAAGGTATGAACTACCAGATCATGAATACATGGGCACGGTTTCTTTAATGCTACATTCATTATTGCAGTGAATTGTCCCAGAATCCAGTTCAGCAACATTTGGGGCTCACCTGAACTCTGTGAGTTGCTGAGATTCATTGCACTCTAAATTCTCTTGGAAAGAGAGAGAAGGTACATTGGGAAAAAACATGTCATTCTCTTTCGCTTACAACGAAATGTTCAACTTCACAAGAACTCATGAACCTCATAAATTTGGTATGTTCTTCTGTGACTGTAGAATTAGCATAATACATTCGACCAAAAGCATCTTTAAAAACTCGTCTTTGAAATCCATGAAAAAATTTTATTGTGAATGGATGTTGTTGTTTGGACAGGAACACTTCAGTGTGTACAGCCATCCAGAAGAACATTTTAGCTCTCCCTCCTTTCTCAAACATCTCACACTATCACGTAGAAAAAACCGCATCATGATGGCTTGCGTGATGTTCCTGAAAAAAAAACCTGAAAAAAACCTCAGTGTGTAAATAAATAACATTCTCCTGCAGACGAACTCAGCCTGCTCAGTAAGGACAGCCAACATGGGAGAGAGACATTATAGCTTGGAGCAGAATGCTCCTTGGTGTATAACGCAGTGATAAAATGTGGAACACTTATGATATTTGTTATAAAATACGAGCCTTTTTGGTTTGGTTTTTTTTTTTTTTAAGGCAATGAAGGACTCCCTTGGCTGCCTAAGTGATTTTTTTTTTTCCCATCACCACTAGAAAAAAAACACTGGCAACTGAACAATAAATATCCTTTCCAAGCATTTTTTCAAGTGGAATTAACCATTGCAACTTTTCAACAATTACGTCACTGCTGATGAACAACACACACATTGCAAACTGTGCTTAGTAAGTTACTTCAGTAGTCAACGAAAGTAAAAGCAAAACTGTCTGCTGTGGAGCGATATATGCGTATAAATGTACCTCTACTGTATTTCGGAGAATACCCATAGTTGTGACTGTCAGAACTGAAAGAGGGACACTTTTCAAATTTTCTATGATTATAAATTAAGTCTAAATGAGATTTTTGCTGTTTCAAAAAAGTGTTTTCCATTGTTTCAAAAGCGACATATTTTTCCTGGCTAAAATGTAGTAAACACAGTTTAAAACTTCTTGACCAGCCCTCAAAAATGATGCAAACATTCTTGGACAGCAGCATGTGCGGATTTCAATGCTTTCATCTTTCTCCTTTCTGATACGCTATTTATGGGTTTGTTATAGCTGCCATTTTTCTTAGTGTTCTTATACTTCAGATTTTCATAGCTTGATAAGGCTAGTATTTCTGAACAGATAAAGCATTTTGCTTTAACTTCAGAGGTGGGTAGAACACTCATGAATGAGCTGCTGGGTTTTGGATGTCAGCTCTGTGCTTCTTATTATCACCCTTATTCAGAAACAAATCTTTCAGAGACACGCCCGAGAGAAGCCAGGTGCACTCATACACATATGCAGAGCAAATTTATTGTGCTCTCCAAACTATGAACCTGTCAGCCTTTTCCTGAGATTCTATGCATTATCATTATTATATTTACTGACAGTTGTGGATTGAATTCTACTAGCACAGAGGGCCCTAGAGAATTACCAGTTTCTGTACTGGAGAGGTGATTGCAAAACTCCTTTGCAGTCCTGAGACAGTCATCTGCTACTTGCATACCTAAAAATAGAAAAAAGAATAATCCCTTAAGTAGCAGAAATCCCTTAAAAATAATCCTTTGAAACTGATAAAAGTACTGTAAACACGGCCCAACTACTTGCAATATATGTTAATTAAAATGCATATACCTTTCACAATGTTGCTATCTAATATTTTCATAGATGTTTACAAATCTAATTTCAGTACCAGAGCTCCCCTTTTGAGGTGTGTATCATCAGAAACCTGCCATATTTTATCACTGTTGCTTATATTACAGTACAATATGTTGTCAGAAGGTAGATCAGAGCCTGATTGTATCATATGCTTTAGAAACACAATAAGCGGGATAATGTCTTGACAGACAGATGGTTCAGTTATTCACTGCATGAACCCACTGCTCATCTCTATCTTGTTTATAGTTTTGCTTCCTGTCTCAGAATAGTTGCGAGAGAACCGGGAAAAATTCAGAGTAGGACAATGTGGATGTTGGATGAAAGTAGTTGGATGGAAGTTTCCACTGGTGGAAGAACTTAACAAATCAGGCCAGGAAAAGAGATGCCTTAATGAGACTTTGACATCTATGACGTGGAGATTTTGATGCTTCACAAGTGAGGTAGTTTTTCATGGAAACTCTCTGCCACATGGCATTTCAGATGCTAAAAATAGATGTGGAGTCAAAAACATACTGGACATACTCCTGGAAGAAAATCCTATGCAGGGTATGAATACAAAGACATTAGCCCTTGAGCCAGAAAGGGTTGGAAAATGGGAGAATATTATAAGGAAATGTTGCAATAAGTTCCCTCCATTAATACTGCTCTGCTGTAAGCACTGGTAAAGCTAACATAACACTAAGCTAAGGTAGCTGGACTTCCTTTATGACCTGTTGTGGGATGTCGCTTGTCTACTGATGAGGCAAAGATCCTTGGTGATTGGTTTAAACAGGATGACTAACTTGTAAGTAAACAAAATTACATGAGATGATTCTTACTTTTAGCAGCTTGATCAGCACAGGACTTGGCAAGATCTAAACATACGTTTGGCGTTAAACCTATGTTGAGCCAGTTAAAAAAAAAGAAAAAAAGATAGAGATACATTCACCAAGGTGGTTTTATTGAAGTGAAAGGAGTTGTCTGAAACAAAACTAGTACAAAGAAGTAAGAAGTTTCATTTTTTATTTCATAAATTGGCATGTAGCAACCCAAACAAGCCTCCATGCAGAAGTCAGGGGATTTACTCCATGGTGATGACCCTGAGCATCCTCTCACTCTCTCTGAGGTGCAAGCCATGCGGGCTTATTGGAGGATAAAAGTGCTCTTTCAGGGAACTTCTGCTCACAAAGCAGCTGATGTACTTAAGAATCTACACCCTGCTTTACCTCATGATAACTTCTGAATATAGTCCTAGCTGAGAGAGACCTTCCTCACTAGTAGTGAGGAAAAGAATGCACTTGTGTTATCCTGAAAACTTCTGAGGAAACTTCATGACCTGCAGTCAGACATATTACTTACTCCTGCGCTGAAATCCATTACATATATTTCCCTATTTGAAATGGAGAGGAAACAATCTGAATTTATCTACTGATCAAATGCACAGATTGTGGGAAGCACCCTGAATAAATCATGAGTGTTTTCCAGATTATATTTTATGCTGTCCCAGCAACTCTTTGTAATGTTGGATCACTGTAATCACAGTTCAGTTAGTATTCCTAATAATCTAAAAAAAAAAAAGAGCTATAAAAGTCCTTGGACCAACATAATCCTCTCCCAGTCTGAGATAAAACTGTTAAAGCGATAAGTGAACCAGTTAATATACAAGCCTCTTGTAATAGGACAATCAGTGAAACTAACTTACAAAGTGGAATTTCCTGTTTTAGAGTAAAAAATCTACTACATCTACTGCATGTCCCATAAAGGATCTTAACTGACAAATCTTAATTTGACTGTGGACAAACTAAACGTCTATTATTTTAGCTTGGGGCTGTTTGGCTTTAAAAATCAAATAATGATTTGGAAGAAATGCAGCAAGTCATTTACTCCGAGAACACAGAGTTTCCACTGACAGTGGCTATTAAAAAGATTTAATGAAATCATCAGGACTTGTTTGAAGCTGGTCGAGGTACATATTTATACTCAATCTGCACATCAATATTAATTTTTTAACACAGATGGAGGTTTTATGGGTACCCAAGGAAGGAAATAGAAAATCAGATTACTGGAATTTCAACTTACAGGCAGAGCACAAAGCTGATGGAGGCAAGTGTGAATTTACACCTATGAAACACCAGGAATATTAAAATGCAGTAATAAATATGTAAATTAAATGGGCTGCTGGACACCAATTGTGACCAGTTCACCTTCCACCTAAGCAAAAAGATATTTCCATGTCACCCGTCTGCTTTGCTATGTTAAAGGTCTGCCAGTGAAATGACTATAGACCCTCCTTTTGAAGGTTCTATAATGTCTTGATTAAAACAAATTTCACATTGAAATAAGTGTTGCATAATTTCTGAGATTTGTGAAAATAAAACCAAACCAAACCATAAAATCTGATGTCTTATCCATCTCCATTTCACATCTTGTCTATTTTTTCATCTTTCCCCACCAATGAGTTTCCACTGTCTATCCTTCTGATAAAGTAAATTCTCCAAAAATCTTAAAAAAATCTGAGAGTCAAAAATAAATAAAAAAAAAAGGTCTCTTGGGAATTGCTAGTACTTGTTCTGTGTTCCTGGCAAAGCCCTTTTGACTCGTAAATAAAATAACCAGAAAAGCACAGGCATTGTGTGCAAATAAGGTGGTACATAACACACATAACTTGATTAGTAAATTGTGGATAAGTGGCAGTAAACAAGTTGAGGGCTTTGGTAGGGGGACAGACTCAAAGCCCATGCGTAGGAGACAAATTATGTCCACAGACATAAAGTCACCTGAAGTCCACATAAAGACTCTGAATGAGTTTCACCGCTATTTATTTATTGAATATATATATGTTATATATACACTTTATACCTGGGCATTTCATAAACTTTTTATAACTTATACGTAATATAATAATGTAATATTATGCCCACTTTATAGACAAAACAATTAAGAAACAAAGTTTAAATTCCAAGTTCAGAAGACTCAATTTCTTGTGTTCCATTTAGTCATCTCCATTCATCTGAAAGAAACATTAAAGGTTTTAAAAGTTGGTTAAGATAAAAATTCAAATTATCCTTATTAGGAATAAGTTTAAATATCTTGGAAAATCTAGATTTAAGTATCTAGCTATATGTTTTCAGGAGGAGCAGGATATAATTTTCTTCACATTGAGATGTCTTATATTGCTAATTCAAAAAATTATTTAAATGAATGCCTTCCCAGAGGTGTGTCAAGAGCTATTGCAGCTAGATATGTTGAATTGCTAACATGTGTTGAATCACTGATGTGAAAAAAATGACCTTCTAAATTTAAATAAACAGAAGTATGCCTGGGAACCAGAAGACTGTGTCTGAATTGAATCTGGGTGACCTCATTTTAACCAATTTTCATCAGAGGCACTGGGCTAAGGGTGGATAGTGTTTTCTGTGGACTATATGAAAATTGTACAGGAGTTACCAAGAGTGAAAATAAATTTATCACTGCAAGAACAAGAAATACACTGAAGGTGACAAGAAAGACTTTGCTGATGGTAAGCATCAATACCATTACAGGGCACTGTTTCCTATGTCCTGGAAAACTTAAAATGAAAAAGGGAAAGAATACCATATCCTCTACAAAACTAGTTTGAACCCTGCAGTAAAACAAACAAACAAATAAACAAACCCCAAAAGGAAGTAGTATGGAAGAGAACAGCATGTACTTACGTTGGAATTGTGTTCTGTTTCCATGGACATTTTCTGGACAAATAACATTGCTTGATCCAAAAACAATTTCCAAAATATTTGTAGTGAACGTATTCTCTCAGTAGTAGACAAACCAAAATATCCAGGAAGTTTGTAAACTACTCATGAAGGACAGACATAGCTCAAACTCTCACATATATCACATACTTGGCTCAAGATGTCAGATATAAAGGCCACGTAGAAGCAAATACTGTATCAGCTCTCACTGGCATGATTATGTTTACTAATACAAGAAGACTAAGGTATTACTACTGGGACCAAAAAATGCCTTTGCACCTGTCGTGGTTTAACCTCGGGCAGCAGCAAGCCCCACACAGCAGCTCACTCACTCCTCACCCCCCACCCCTGGTGGGATGAGGAAGACAACTTGAAGAGCAACAATGAGAAAACTCATCAGCTGAGATAAAGACTGTTTAATAGCTAAAGCAAAAGCCACATGCATAAGCAAAGCAAAACAAGGAATTCATTCACTGCTTCCCGTCAGCAGGCAGGTGATCAGCCATCTCCAGGAAAGCCGGGTTCCATCATGCAAAAATGTTACTTGGGAATACAAAATACGTCACTCTGGACATTCTTGCCTGCTGCTGTCTTCCCCCAGCTTTATATGCTGAGCATGACATCATAGAGTATGGAGTATTCCTTTGGTCAGCTGGGGTCACCTGTCCCAGATGTATCCCCTTCCAGATTCTTGTGCACCCCCAGCCTGCTCACTGGTGGGTTGGTGTGAGAAGCATCCCTGCGTTATCAACAGTTTCCAGCACAAATCCAAACCAGCTCCATACCAGCTACTGTGGAGAAAATTGACTCTAGTCCAGCCAAAACCAGCACAGTTGGAAAAGTTATGAGGCAGCAGATATTATTGACCTTTAGTGGGAATGATTATGTTTGATAAAGCCACAGGTTACAACTGCTTACACAGGGTTAGCTAAAATGGGAAAAAGGAAAACAGGAGAAGCAGCTGTAAATACAGGTCATGTAGACAGGAGCCAACAGCAGCAGATTGTCTGCAGCAGCTGGATAATCCTGACCATGTGCCTGCGATGGCAGAGACCTGGATAACCTGGTCGATGGGTACAGTGAAAATAAGTGGTTATTGCTTTCTTCACCTTCCTCACCTTCCAACTCCTATGATCTTGCATATGTGTTTTGAGAAATAGTGTCCCTGTTTTAATAAGCTGTGTGCAGTAAGGCTGTGTTTGAGAATGTTTTGCTTTGGGTTCATTGTGTCAGTGAGATCTGAGAAGCTACTGTACTGTGAAAACCACTGTCATTTGAGGTGTGACTCTCAGTGTCTTCTCACATGAGGGTTCTCTAATTAATATTGTCTTTATAAACAAATTACTTTTAAGGATTTAATTAACACAGAGTACTGACATTTTTAGGTTTAAGCTGAGCCTGTTTCATCAGTAAATACTTTCATCATTCTTTGTTCTTTGTCTCTTTTTCACTTTCTACTTGACAGTGGAAATAGTTTGCATTTTCAATTTAATAAGTACAAATTGTAGCAGGTGACACTTCAGATGCCCCTCTAAATATTTTTCTGTCTAAGGAAAGTACATCAAATACTAGGATCAGGTTTTTTATTTAGTTTTAAGTAATTTTTAAGTCTTCTGTGCTAAACTAAAAGTACTTCCTCCTGGATACTGCTACCTTTTCAAATTCATTCTTCCATTCTGCTTCTGATTATTACTTTGTCTCTCACCTTTTTGGGACCTTATTCTTCCTCATGTGATGATTTGCATCATTTGGAGCTTTTCCCCAGACAGTTTTGCTGTTCTTACTACTAAGATTCATTTCTCCAGGGTGAAATCCTTCTCTCAGCAGTCTCTTCAGTCATGTAGGGTCAGACATCCCACAGCCCATCCTGTCAATTAATGAAGAATCTCCAACGTTTCCAAATTTACATGTAGATGCTCGAGTTTCAGTTTCCTTAATTTGATTTTAGTTCTGGAATAAAACTCCCAGTGCATCTCTCTGAAATCTCATACTGTTATCCATAACAGCCACCAGACATCCTTCATCACTGTTCTAGGAATTTTGCCATTTTTGCAGGCAGTACCACCCCATTCACTCTCTTTGTCTTACATCCATTACTATTGAAGATCCGTTTTTTTAAAATAAAAAAATGTTTCCTATGCTTTCTATGTGAGCAGGTTCTGTTAGCAGCTGCTTTTGTTTGCTCTCACTTACATCCTGCGAGTCTCCCTAGACTGGCTGGTGCCACTGCGGTTTATGAATCGTATGACTGGGTGATAAGAAGACACTTTGGTTTTAAATACACGTTGGTTATTTATTAAAATAATTATTAAAGAGATTCAGTCTCTCTGATGTGCAAACCCTCCCTGTGTAATCTCTGGTCCTGCCCCAACTTTCATTCAGGTGATTGCAATGAGATAAATGACTGAAAAACTGAGGCATTTCATACAGAGGGTTTGTCCTGCATTCCAATAGCTTTGCTTTATTAGGAAATCATTCAATTCAGAATTTCATTTTGGTCAGTGTCATCTCATTAAAGTTAATCGCATCCCACATTGCTACTAAATTATTCTGTCAGTCTTAATCTCAAGCGCTTCTCAGTGTTGTTATTTAGCATACGTGTGCAGCACAGTGTCAGCGCTGTGTGGTTTTCCCAGGCTAGCTCAGGTACAGGGGAGCAGTCCAAATGTCTTAGTACAACACCCTGACCCAGGTATCATCCCTAATATATTCATGACACTTTCTTGCAGGCTACAGGTTATGGAAATTGAACAATCAATATTTAGTCTGTAAATCCAGCTGGTTTCACAGACTTGCAACTCTGTGATTTACCTCCTTTCTGCGTGATTTTATCACATGATGATGGCGATCTGGGCTGAGGCATTGGGGATAATGTATAATAGGAGACTGATCTGGGGCATTTGAGACATTGGTTTCAATTTAAATTTGGCTGAGGGGAAGCTGGGAGGTTGCTATGGTATGTTAAGCTGAACTCTCCTGAAGGTGGCAGGGAGAAGAAGCAGTTGTAGGCTCTGTTATAGCAGTTATAGGTCATCCCATGGCCTTCTCCAAGCAGGTCCACACCCAGGTTCTATTTCTGGCTCAACCACTAATCTTACACTTCACTTTGAACAACACATTTCACCTCTCTGTGATAGCTATTCTCCTACCCTTGGTCTGTTCTGTCCATTTAGATTGTTAACTATCCAGAATACTACAAATTTTTACCATAACTAATGGAATTCCATCTTTAGCCTGACTTTCAGCTGCAGTCTTTTCATTTGAAGCTTGCAGAAGTTTACTGTCCCCTTGCCATGTATTACTGCAGTAACATTAAAAACAACAATCACTGGTGCACATAACACAAACTGTGAAAGCTGCGGTCAGAAATTCTGTGCTCTGTCTATACATAAGGAATGTTGTGATAAGGTAAGTTATTGTTGTGATTTAGGCTGGCAGCTAACCACCACGCAGTTGTTCTATTTTCTCCAGGAAGAGAAAATACAACAAACCATTTAAGGGTCACTACAAGGGACATGGGAGGGCTCAGTCACTGGCAAAAGACAGGCTGGACTAGGGGAAACAAAATCAATTCAATTCGAACTGCAAAACCACAACCAAATCACCAATTAAATTACAGGAAGACAGAAATAGAACAACAAGATTTTAAACACACCTTCCCCTACCCCTCAGGCCGAGCTTTACTACCTGCTCCTCGACACTCGGCACCAGACAGGGCAGAACACAGGATGGGGGAGTGCAGTCTCCTTGTTGCTCTTATCACTTGCTTTTCACAGAAAATGCTCCTCGCAGGTTCTTGCAGCCACGTGGTGTCCCCAGCCACTTCTCCAGCTCACATCGGGGTCTGCTGCCAGGGTTGGCTCTCCCAGAGATGAACCAACCTGGTACCAACTCTCCTCAAAGTCACGGCAGATTACAGAACTCCTGTCCCTCTGAAACATGGGGCTCTGCATCTCAGGGCTGTCCCCAGTGCTCTGCAGCCTGTCCATTTTCCCACCAGTGCTCTGAGGATTGCAGGGCTTCACCCTGCCCACTTGGCACAGGCCAAAGGAAAACGGCTGTACCAGCATGACTTCCCCCAACTTTCTTCTCAGTTACCTGGTTCTGCCCTACACCCTCCAAAACAGAAAAAGTGGTCCAAAACCCAAAAGGGATTCCCAAAGGCATTTCTCCTCTTAAACAGGTTTATTCACAGAGGAGCTGATTAGAGCAGCCTTGGCCAGATATGGGGCCAAACTGGAGCTGGAAGAGCTCTTTTTGTGAAGCTTCTTACAGGGACCACAATAGCAGCCCAATCCACTGCTACTGAAATGGTGCGAAACAAAGGCAGAAGCCTCCTCTCCCACTACCAAAACCCTGCCAAATCCTAAACCATCACAGTTATTTTTGTGCAAATGCTTTTGTACACAGATATATTATTTTCTAAATATCTGCAAATCTATGCCTAGCTTATCATGTCATGTCTAAGGAGAAGGAGACACTGTCTCAAGGGAGTAGGAGGTAGCAATCCACAAAGCCACACAGGAGAAAGTAGTAAATAGTAGTCTAGGTGGAGCCACTGCAGTGCAGCAGAGAATGCAAAATACTTTCTATCACCGTATGCCAAACTTTAGACTGATAAACTGAGAAACACAACCTAGAATGGGATCAAGAACAACACCACTGTTTTCTTTCCCTGCCATAAGAAATGTTGCTAAGAAGAGTCTCGTGTTTCTTACAGAATTTGCTCAGAAAGTATCACTTTCCTGCCTTTGGTATTATGAAATTTGAGTCCTGAGAAAACCAAATAACCTGAGAAACCAAATTTCCTGAGAAAACCCAAAATGTTTTATGATTAAAGAAAGAGAAGTGTGGTACCTTTCATATTATTTTTGTAATAACAACACAGAGTACAATCCATCACAGGGAAGATCACTACATAATGAAAAGAAGCACATGGTTATTGACCAAACCACCTTCCAGCTTCAGTGCTGGTGGAATAATTTTACCACATGTGCAATTGTAAATCTTGAAGGAGAGATGGGTTGAATGAATCTGAGTTAACTCTGTCCTTGCAACTGGAAATGCCTCTTTCTCTGTCATAACAAACTTGTCCTTATGCCTCTGCCCTCTTTCTTGCCCACAGTTTCATAAGTGATTCTGGTCACCAACAACACATAGACTTCTGATAAATGTTCATAGTGACTGTAAGTAATGGTCCCTGTGGTGTTTACTGATGTTTGTCAACAGATTGTGGTAGTGGACTGCACAACTAGTACTCAGCAGTATCGTCCCTTGGCTGGTACATGGTTCATTCAGCCACTATCTTGAGCAAACCTGAGGACCAAAAATTTACTTTTGTCTCCAAGTTTAACAAGGGTTAAATTGGAGCAGGGCCAGGAGGTAACTGACAGAAGAGAGACCAGCAATAATAGGAACCCTAAAGGGACTGTGACATTGTCTCACTGTTAAATGTTGAGTGTATTGTCCCACAGGTGCTTGGTTCCTGTTACAGGGTGGCAGATCTTTGAAGGCAGCCTGCTGCTTCAAAGTTTCTGCAGTGGTGTAGAGGTGAAGTGCCTATGGCGGTCTTAACTACCGGATGTACAAAACCCAAGCATTTCTGAGGTAAGTTCTTGACATCCATTTTGTGGATATTTATTCCAACAAAAATTGCTATCCCATCAAAACGCCCAAGAAGATACTCCATGATCCCTCTAGAGCCAACAGTACTGTCCTCCTGAGCATGATTCAGAGCACGTAGATAGTGAATGTAACCTTCCCTGATGACTCCATGAACCTAAAGTTAGACAGTGAGAACACTCCCTGTTGTGTGCTTTCTGCTTAGCATTAAAGTTTTGAGTGAACTCTGCAGACTCAGGGGCATTTGTCTGAGCTGTTATGGCATTGTGGCATAAATATGTTTTTCCTTACTGCAATAGCATTTCTTACTATGTCCTGCCCAAGGGATGCTCTGAGGTTGTGTCCTCTGAGACTGGTGACCTCTGTGAGAACAGAACCTATTCAGGACTGCTCCATGAGTTATTCTTTTTGCTGGGCTGTCTAGTTTTCAATGTGGATTTGTTTCAATCTAGCCAGAAAATTCAGGTTAGCACAAGCATTTCAAGGCAGCTAGAGCATGCAGCATGAAAAATACATGTGCACGCCCCAGCATAGCACAGCCATAAATGTATGATGTGCTCAGCAGTGTTAGAGCAGAATATTTGTTGCTTAAAAGCAAATAGTGCTGAGCACTCCACTTCTCCTCCCAGATAAACCTTGCAATTTCTCTGAAGCTAAATCTTTTGCTCTTACTCTGTCATTGACACTGGCTGGTCTAATCAGCTCAGGGCACATTTTAACTCTCTTCCAGACAATTCAATCAGCCCAATGGCAGCTCTTTTCAAGCCCACATTTCTTGCATAATGAAGACACTAAAAAATGCACTGCGGAGCTACCTTGTCTAGGAGGAAAAGCCTGGACTTCATTTCCATCAGAAAGACTCTATGCAAGTGAATAAACAAACAAATGAAACACTGCAAAGTCATGAGATGTAACTGGTGAGGGCAGATTTCTTCTTGTGATCCCTAGTTTCATTCTGATGAGGAAAACAGTAAACAATGGCAGAAGCAGTGAAGGGGAAGGGAGCTAGAAATGAAAACAGCTTTGCTAACAGTAATTTGCATGTTTCTGCCACTATTTATCTAACACTTTCTATCATCTGCTTTAGAAGTCTTACTATGTCCCTGTGAAGAAAATTATTTAATGCTATTTTTACGGATGAAAACTGAGGTGAAATTGAGGAAAAACTGAGAGAGGCTGAAATTGCTGAAGGTCGCACAAGAAACTGGAAGCATGGAAATGCAGTGAAGAGCTCTTTCTATTATTGATTTTTTTTTAATCTATTTTTATTTAGGAATGTGCTAGATTGTACCTAAACTCATACCTGGAAAGAAGCAGAACAATCTATCTTTTTCTTCTCCCTTCTTGCTTCTCTATCAAGAGGTGTTAGATATAATCTAGTCATTTGTGTTCCATGGAATAAGTGCTAAATCTCACAGAATTTCAGTGACAGTGATACAATTATCATATTAACATTATACATCTTGTGTCATACCAATTTTGTTTAAGTATGTCTCCTGGGTTAATTCAAATGACCTTGCATTTGCCATGGCCAAAGTGTTTAATATGGGTCATACACAGCACAGCAGAGCTCGCGGGAAAGGCTGGGCTAATTTCCTCATTGCTGTAAGCCTGTGCAAAGTTGATGGAGATGAATTAGGAATGAATGGGGTTGTTACTACCCTGGGTAGAGCTGGCCTAGACACAAAAATAGTAAGATGAGCTGGTTCACATTCAGCTGGGAGAGAAGAGGTACATACGTTAAGTGATAATAATCACAGAGCGATTGATTTAGGTTTGGATCCTTCCAAGCGCTATGTCTCTTCTCTCTCTGAGCTGGTTGATTGACACGTGGTCTAGAAATAATGTGCTCTCAAGATCTGGTTTACATTATCAAAGTCACTTGTGAGCAACTGGTGCTGTGGAATAAAATCGCAGACTTCTTGATGGCTCGTCAAAAAGAGACAGTTTTTATACCTGATGGGATGACACTTCTTTTTCCACTGTGATTTGTTCTTTACATTGATGAGTTTTACATTTTATGCAAACTCCATGTGACAAACAGAAATCACAGGCACTGTAAACAAAAACTAGAAACAAGCCTTGATTCATCCCTGGTGTTCCTGCATCTCTGAAGAGATATTTCTTGCCAGTCCATCAGTGGCTTTAACTTTTTCTTTCTGTTTTTTCGGTTGGTTGGTTGTTTTTTTTTAATAAGTAAATGGTAAAAGTTTTGGACCTAAGTTTTATTATCAATGCTGTTCTCAAATGACCATAAATATTCTGATGTCTCATCAGGGTATGAAATCTGGGTGCTTAAGAGGCATATGAAGAAAAACTGATTATTTTTATGATCTTCTGCTAAATTGCTAAATCTGTCAAATTAGATTAGCTTTCAAAAGTGTGCACCAGTTAGAAGACATTTTTATTAGCTTGTTCCTGATAATATCATCATTGCTGTTCAACTGGACAAGAAAATAAGCATTAATAATACACTTGTATTGCTTTAAAGAAAACTGGATCACAAAAGGAGTATGGCAAAAGCAGTCATGCTCATACTTCATTTCATTGTGTCCTTTAGCACAGTGGATAATTTCTTATTCAGATTAATCCATGTGTCATGGCTCTTATCCCCTTCTCTGTGAGAAATCATCCTACAACCTGTCTTATGGATCACTTGGCATTTCTTTTGCAGAAATTCTCAACTTCGAATTTCTGCATAAAATTTTATGCAGAATTTAATGTTCATTGACATGTAATTTTATTTTTCTTTACCTACAAAGCCAGTACAGCTGGAGAGTTATTTCCAGCCTATGTGACTGTGTTCCTCTTTGGAAGAAGGGGAACTAGAATGAAGATGAATGAAACCCAACTGTGACTATTTTTTTTTTAATGGCACCAGCTGGGGCTTGCAGGGAGCTGACTAACCCACAGGTCTGGGGAGAACATCTCTCAGGATTTCATCTCAACTTTTACCAAATTGTTGCTCTGCTCTGAAAATTCAAAATTAAACCAGGGACTGAGGATTTTTAGGACATGACAGCATATTCTGACATAGGTGAACACAGGAATATATCCACCTCTCCTGCAAAGCTTACAAAGAAATATACAGCGGCTTCGGAATGGCTTCTTAAAGTACAGATCTGTGTGACCAAGATTTCAGTTGGTCCTTAAACCAAAAGGGTTGATACAACTCCTAATTTTGCTCGTGGTGAATTCCCATTGACATCTTTGTAAAGATTCTTATCCTAATAGAGATTTTCTGCATTGTGTTATCTGACCTTACCTCTTTGTTCTCAGCTCCACATCAGTCTTCACTGGTTTGGTACACACTTTGGCAGCACAGGGTCGATACCCTCGTTTCAGAAGAGGACTTTCTGCTGGTATTTAAAAGATTGCCCTAGAACACTTCAGTCTAGACCTTATTTGTTGCCTTGTGCAAAGACTGTGCACAAATATTCCCATAGGTGATCAGAGTGCCACTTTGAGGTTTGAGGTTCTGAACACGAGATGCATGTCTCGACATCTGAAGATCCCATTGAATCCCATTGAAGAATCAAGAAATTTCTTTTGAATAGAGGGTGGAATATCACTGAGCAGGTTTTTTGGTAGTTAGAGGTATTCTTTTACTTGGAAATATAAACCTGAAAAATCTCGGTGTCTTTTCTGACTTGCTGAGTTTAAGCTGCAGTGTTTTTCCTGTTCAATATTAACTGCAGCCAGAAATGGGGAATATGACAGATAATATTACTGCACAAAGCTTCTGAGTAAAGTGCATACAGAGGATAAGATGGCCGTACAAACTGAGTTCATCACAACCAGCATCATTACTCTGAATGTCAAAGCAACAAATAGTGGCTGGCATCTTCAGTAGCAACGCCAATATCTTTTACACAAACTGAATGGAAATATGTACTGTTTTTCTAGTTCCTCTATGAATGACAAAAGTAAAGATGACGCCTTGCCTAGATGACTTGGGCATGGCATTTACTGTATGATTCTAGTGTGAAATAAAAAAACGTTGTCCTGAGAAAGAAAGATTTCCAAACTGCTTCCTTGCCAACAGACAAAAGGTTTTACAAGGCAATGAGACCATGAAGAAATGCTCATATTATGTGTGAAATATTCCCAGAGCAGGAAAAGAAACTGACTTAGATAAAGCAAACAGCTCTGTCATGTAATTCCCAAAGCTACTAACTCTGGTGGAAGCAGAATTTAGTCCTTTGGCTTTGAAATGAAAGCACAGCTCTCTAATAGCTCTAAGTGCTATGACTGGTTGCTAGAATGCGTCACAGTTAGTATGGTAGTGTTGCAGGGTCTTAGTCATTGATCAGGGCCTCACCATTAAGTCCAGTTAAAAAAACGATCAAGCAACTCCTTTTCATCACAACTGGCTCACAGTGTAGGGCAGGACAAAACACATGGTTGTACAGAGATGGGGCAACACATGCGAAACAGTGCAACTGTTCATGATACCACATAGCAATCATTGCCTGGTAGGAGTTTAAAGGCATCATCAGGGCTAAGCTGTTAGAAAGGTATGGATGAGTGTAAGAGGGGAAAATGGCAAAGACATACAAAGCTGATGAAAGAGGCTGGCATCATTAGCTAATCTGCGATGGCAGCTAGAACTGCAATATCACCAGAGGAATTTTCATTCAAGAGTGAGTGCATTAAAAGATGAGAAACTTGGAATGGGATGAGAATAGCAAAATTTCCATTTGCAGTGATGGAAAACGGAAATTGATAGTTATTCAAAGGGGCTGCTTGTGGAAAGAAACAGGCTAGGGGAAAGAATCTTCTTTTGAGCCTTCTTAGAGACTGAGGGCCTTCAAGGGACAGAGAAAAAGGGGTTGCAATGATAAAAATGTGAGTTGATGATAACTTGCTGAATGTTTTATGTGTGTGATTAGGATGGGAAAACTTGAGGCCTAAAGGTGTTGCAGGAAGACACAATTGTAGCTGGTTAGAGAAGTTACAGACTTCTGACCACCACCCAGCCATGTGACTTGATGTGTACATGCTGTACTGGATATAGCTGGCTAATGGGGTGGGAGGCAAAAGATGCTTTATGTACTCTTCTGCACTCTCAGGCCCCATGCCATGAAGCAAGAATCTGCAAAATTTACATATTAAGTGGATATAAGGAACAAGACAAAAAGTACAATAAAATGCCCCAATTTGTAAGCCAGAGTTACCTATAAGAAAGGAGTAAATCCATTGTAACATTGTTCTTCATGATTGAGGTGATAGGTTTTTATCTTAAATAATATTTTTTCAAATACTTATTCAAATGGATTTGAAGCCTGCTGCAAATTAGTACTTTTTTACTGACGATTTGTTGTTATTTTCTTTAAAGCTTTTGACACCTGAATAGAAACAATATGTTTTTGCTGTGACTGTATGCAATATAAGTGCTGAACAATTTAAGTGAGGGATTGATGGAGAAGCAAAGAGGATTATTTCTTGAAACTATTTATTCATTTACTGAAGACTGGTTAACATATATATGGAACATAAGACTTGTTCTTGAATTTCATATTAACTTGAAAGAGGAACTAAGTCTCTGATCTTGCATTTACACGTTGTACAGTATTACTCATAAGAGTAATCTCCATTTATTCCTCTGAAAACGCTCTTTAGCATAGTAATGTGTATCCATAAAACTGTATCCATAAAATTGTATCCATAACATATTCTAGATGGGGTTCTGCCAGCATTATAATCGAAAGTTCTTTCCTCTGAAGTAGGTCCTTTTTACGTCAGTGAATTTGTTTACTGCAGTACTCTTTAAGACAGAAGTTGGAGAATTTAGTCCACCACCCTTAATGGAGCTTGTGCTAGCTCTACTAAGAATCTAGCTTGTATTTTCCTACTTGTAGGCCAGGTTTTACTCTTGTTGTCGCTTCTAATCCAAGAAGTTGCTACCTTTGAGTACTTGAACAAGATGGGTTTGGGTTTTTTTAATTGACAATTAAAAATTATTTTAATTGTAACTCAGGTTTGTTCTTTGTTATAAAATTCGAAAGGTTAAATCACAGCTTTGATGTCAGGGCTAAGCCGTTTCTTTGATCTGTAAATAGGGGCAGTAAAACTGAAAGAGCCTCACCTGTGTTTGTGAGTAATTACTGTACATTAATCTGAATTCAAGTTTGAAATTATATTGCTGTATTAGCATATCAAAGGCTTTCGGAGCAGGATGTTATTTGACTAAGAGTTAACTATTTGAGATGAGCCTGCAGGATGCTGGCAAACTCATATTGCAAACATAAACAAAAAGAAACCCTAACCAGTAAACCTCCCAAAATGCACAATAAAAAGATAATGCTGTGGATTGGGAAGACAAATGCCAGAATTATTCTGAATCTGTTTTTTATGGCACTAGAATTCATAATAGTTAATAGTTGGGATCTTGAAATACAGCCAATTTGAAATCACTTTTACAGGGCTTTGGATCAAGTTCAGAATGCATATATTTAAACTCAAAATGTATGTATAGAAAATATAAGATTATAAAGAGTCTTATTAGGCTTCATTGCTTTTTTTTTTTTTTGGCAGCATGGGTCAGAAAAAAACCCTTTCCTTTGTGTTGTCACTCTACCTAACTCCTGTACATAAGGAACTGAGGTCTTCATTCTTCATTCAGATTCTGAATTCCTTTTCCAGAGCTGAGTGTTGCTAGTGACTGAAAGCACAATTTTTTTCTAAGTCAATGTCTTGAACAGAAGAGAAGAAACCTGAGGAAATGTTGAATAACATCAGCTTGGCACGGAAAAGACTCTATTCCTTTCTGCAAAATGACTTGCCATTTTCTGAAAATAAATGACCCCCCTCACTATTGAACATTATGAAGAAGCAGCAACGGACATACATCATTTTGTTTAGGATCAAGGCGATATATTAGACTAAATCACGATTTCTAAAAAATTAAATTAAATTAAATTAAAAGACCAAATAAATTGTGCAACATTTCAGAACTCTGTAAGTCTGTTAAACTTCAATAAAAGTTAAAATTAAGAAAAAACAAATTAAGCCTGATTCATTATTTGAAATGTAGACCATTTGCTTTGTCCTCTATGAGTTATGACTTCTTGTGCAGGTTATTTGCGGTTCTTTATAAGTCTATAGATTAGACACTTCAAGTCCTTTTTATCAGCTGTCTTGAGAGATTTTATTATGAAGACTCAGAGAAAAAAAAGTGAAACCTTCTGTAAGAATAATCAATTTTTCACTTAGACAAACTTTAACTGTATATACATTTTCCAGATGCCTGTTGAATACAATTATGTGCCTCAGTTAGATAAAGCTTTGAGTAGTAATATATGGAAAGTGTACGTGAAAATCCTATCCAAGCGTAATAATCAGAACCCATTTATCTACTGTCTCTTCCAGGGAAATGGACTGATTTTTACATTTTTAGCTCACACAAGTTTCAACCTAGTAAAATGTGTATAATTGGTCTTCAGCTGATCTTCAGTGGGTTTTAATTCTCTACTCTGCTAACCCAGTTTTACGCTCACATTTCTTTATTAGTGTCAACACAGGAAGGAAGCATTAAGAAGGAAGGAGGAATTAACTAGAAGAATTTAATATTAGAGAAACTAACTTTGCAAAAGGGACACACAAATTACATACGGAGCCAAGGGAGGTTCCAGAATGGTCAACTGCACGTTAAAGTAAATGATTCTGCCACTTCAGAAGTTCATGGTTGAATGCTAAGGGTTATTGTACAAGACATCAAACTGTAATTCCTTTCCTAGAACTAGAACAACATGGATCTATGATGAATGGAACAACGATCCTTTTATGTGTTTATTTTTGCTCTTATTGAAGGAATGCTCATTAAATAACATAGACGTCTAAACTGAAACCTCTATGGTGACGTGCTAGATTATCCCCTATTGCATGAATCATTGTAATTATCTTTACACTTAATGAAACTCAGTTGCAAGGTGAAATACATGCATTTAAGCAACTTTACTGAAGCAGTGTAGTTCATGAAAGCATGTGCAGCAAGTAACAGGAGCTCAGATGTCACAGATAAGAAACCACCATTTCTTAAGCACTTTCTCTGTATCTTTATGTGTTCAATTTAAAATATGCAAGAGATTTTTCATTCTTTCCTTAGACATTATATCCTATCTCACACCAGAAAAATAACCTAGCCTCATTTAATACAGAGAAGCCAATGTTTCAGCATTGGTCCATGGGACTATCTCATAAAATATTTCCGAAGTCTTGTAACTAACATGGGTTTCCTGCATTTTGTATCTCATGGTCACTGTCAATACTAATATTGAAAACGGATAATGTAACTGGAATATGTATGAAATAAATGAAGGAGTACCTTGAATCTTTTAAGGCATTTCACATATATTCACTTCTATAACATTTCACCAGAATGAATAACTGACCTGGAGTGGGTGATCAGTTGCATCCTTCTTGCGAGACCAGTCTACATGGATGCATAATCTTTCCCAGGATTCTGACTGACTGAGCTCTGATAATCTGTTTCTTAGTTGCAAGGATGTTATTAGCTCACACACAGCTTCACTTTCATCCTATATAAAAGATTCTGGTTTTGCAACTGTTCTTTCACACCTTGAAGTACATTTCAGAGCTGTGTTTCTGAAACTTTCTGTTAACATTCTTCACCGAGTCACCAGGTTTTGAAAATGGAAGCAAATCTCTTTCTTTATGCTCGCTTTTCACCTTTTTCATATAAACTTTTCTTATCTGACTGCTGTTGCAGAATGATTTACTTTCATATGGATCATCTCCATCAATTTGTCCCTTTTAACATTTACTCCCTCAGTCCGCAGTACAGGGTATGTTCTTGTCATCATCATCATACTCTACTTTGTCTTTTCTCTTTGTTTTCCAATAATTTTAAATAATAATTTACATCAGCTTTACCTATTGCTTTATTATATCAGACCCAAATTTTGTACCTACAGCCTTTTCTTCTTGTATGATCTAGTTGACTCTACATCCTGGTAGTACCTCTGTCTTTCTTTCTGTTTGAAGGGGTATGGGGAAGAACTTTTAGTTAAAATCAGTAAAAGTATCTCCTTGTCTTTCAGCTAATCCTTTCTTCCTATTTATTTCTCTGCAGACTTTATCAAATGCTGCAGTAATATTTTCAAAGTTTCTTTGCCTGAGGACTGTTGTACAATTCTTCTTCTTCTCAAATGAGAATGAGATGACTTTTCCAGTTTGCCAAAAACACATGGTTTTGATTCAGTTTCAGTCTGGATCGGAAAAAATTTCTGGTGACTCCCAAACTACATGGATCCTGCAGCTCTTCAGGAAAATTGATTTTTTTTCATCACAATTTTCACAGCTTGAGCAATTGACAAGAATATCAATCTAAAAGAGTTTCAAGGTCTTCAAGTGATGGAACAAAGACATCACGAAGGCAGAAAGAACTCCCTCCATACCCTGTTTTAAACCTAGTGAAAAGCTTTCAAAACCTGGATATATCAAATGAAATTATATGCTTCAGATTCAGCAATTTTTTTTTTTATTGTTTATTTGAAACATGTTTGGAAAGATTTACTCCATCTCAATGACACTTTCTAGCATTTTTATTTTTTGGTATTTTTTGTCATAATTTGTCGTGAATCTTGGTTCTGATATTCCAAAATTATAAGTTAAATAACGAGTATCTACTGTGAATAGTAAGGAAATAAAGGATTTAAGTACATGGTTAGTATTATGAGAGACCAACAAGGACAAATTTATTAAAATGGAAGCTCGTATGTGATTGACTAAATACTTTGAAACATTTATACAGAATTCAATGATAACTCAGGGGAATAAAAAAAAAGAAAAAGCAGCATTCCTCATGATTAAGATACTTGCAGTGAGAGGGAAAAGACCTGAATAGAAATGGCAATGGATAACACATACCAGATAAGAGATCTTGCACTCACGCTAAGAAAATAAATTTTCAGTAAAATGCCGTGCTAGTGGAAACATCTTATTTGTCTAATTTTACTTGCAGCAAAATGCTAGGTGTAGGAAAACAGCATGAGATTTTTTTAAAAAACTTATTTAAGTAAAGATTATTGTGGGTTTTTTTTCATTTATAAGATCACTAATTTCCATATATGCATATAACTTTTCACATTAACTCCAAATTGGTTATGAAAAATGAGATGGTACTGTTAGACTTAGTGCCATGTATCATCCAGCTTTATACACAAAGCACTTCAAAAATATGTGTGCAGCCAGTAAAATGATTTAAAGTCCTGCAGTTATTTTTATCACTTGTGACCTATAGATTTTTATTTCTGCCAACATAATTAATATTGAAGGTCTAGAATCAGTTTTAGTGCTAGTGCAGTCTTTATGCTGAAATTCTACTTAGTTACTTTTAGTTACACTGATTTTGTACTAACCTATGATAAGGATTTCTGGTGGTGTTTTGGGGTTGTGACTTGTAATTTTGTTAAGCCTGGGAATGAACCCTATTAAATTTATGAAGATGTTTGTAATCTCTAACTTTTTAATCATGGATACAAATATAAACAACTGAGCTAAATTTTGTTCTAAATTACCAATTATTTTTATAAAAAGATTACTGAACATCAGCTATCTCTTATAGCTGTGTATTTAAAGGGCCATGTATTTAAAAAGTATCTTTAATTACTTAGCACACAAGCCCAGCAGACTGACACGTCTGCTGATCCAGTCCAATACAGGTATTTTCAAGGAATTAGTTTTCGGACAGTATTTTGTTTGCTATCTACACAGTTTTTTAATGTGGTCTAGTTGTATGCTATTAATGTTAAATGTTGTGGAGGAAACCAAGAGAGACAGGATTCCGGGAAGTCTGAGAGGACATTCTTCATGCCAATAGAGAAACCTTCCAGAAGGTATCCACTTCCTGCTACATTTGAAAAGAATCAATATCAGAGGCTAATTAGGACATGTCCAAACCCTTTAAACAAGAAAATCTGACTAAATAACCTCACAGATGCTTTGTTCCTCACTTTTCCCTCCACTATCTTCTTGATCACTCTGGCAATATAGACGTGCTTCAAGTGAGATTTTCCTGGACTGGATTTTGCACCGTCTTTCTAACCCAGCTTTGCCTTTTCTTACCCACATCTGCTGAGAGACGCAGCTTTACCTCAGCCTCTCATTCTTAGGGCAGCAAAAGTGCCTTTATCTGCCTCTGTAAGAGGCCTTGAGCTAATGGTGGCCTTCAGAAACAGTTATGCAAATGGCAGATGTTCACGTTGAAGTGCTTGTGTTCATGACAGTAGTGAAGTTTTTGCTTGTAAAAACAATTTAACCTCTAAGAAATGCCTTCAGTTTTTGCAGACTGCTGAAGCAGAACTTTGGCTGGTTTTCCTTGACATAATGTATTTGTAAACAGGAGAGGTAATATTTGAAGGTAACTTGAAAAGCAAGTTGATACTATTTTGTGAAGGCAAAGACATGCTTATTGAAATATCTGCAGGCCCCAAAACCCAAAACCAATCTTTGGGTTTATCAGTCTTTTTCATGTACAAATATATCTGCAACATCTTCAGTTACAGCCTCTAATCTATTTACTTGGAAAAACTAATGCTAATGCATGGTCTGCTTTGAAATTGTTACTCCGTTAAAATGGCAATGAGAAAATCCATTGTCAATAATTTACATATCAAACAGATTTTGTTTTCAAGTAGAAAGATGCTTGTTAGTTTTCCAAGTGGCAGACACCACCAGAGATCCTGAGAATTTATGTTTTTTATGCCACTAATCACACCCAGCAATACAGGTCTGCAGGTAGGATTTTTGAAGCATTTTATGGGCAGGATTGTTACACCTTCAGGTGTTACAGCTATTGCTTTATTACCTGGATAGGTCCATAGACTAGTCCTTAGCCAATGAAAGTACCTCCAGAACTGCATACCTATTTTAGCAAGGAGTGGAGTGTCCTTCAGAATTGCCTCAGCCTTGTTACTGACTTTTGAATGAGTTTAGCTCATTGTCTTGGACTTAGTGCTGAACTCTTAACTAGTTAAAGTTTAGTGAAATTTCAGTCTTGGATGATTTATATGCTTTGAGCCCATGACAGCTTGTGCAGAGGAATACCCTGAAGGGAAAGAAAGGTTTATTCATTATCCAGGATTATTCAAACTGAGGCCTCACTGCAGAGATAGCATCTTGCTTTTCTCTTATGTAGTGTTTCACCTGTGAGAGTAAGGCTAGTTCTACTAATAAAAAAACACCAAGCTTTCTCTGGATTGCCAAATGCTGCTACATAAAATATTGGGCAATATTGGACAAAATATTAGTAAAAATACTTCAGATTTGTGAGTGCTATAGAGGAGTTTCTATAAAACATGGAGTCATTATAGATTTAATGGCTATACACGGATATCTAGCTAAGTCTAATTACATCATTTCAAGTAAAATGTATGTAACCTAGAACACCTGATGAAGCAACTGACTGATGCTGTGTTCCTCAGTGATATGTTCTAGTTCATTAATTTAATTTCAGTATTTAATTAAACATTTGTACATATCTTTGCTAAGGAATGCTAAGCCAGTCAAAATTTTGATCACTTGCATCCATTTTTCATGAGTTAGGTCAGGACAGACTACGCACATGCATTAACAGAATACATGTGAAGGAGTATTTTAATATTTATTGACTCTGTGACAGAGACATTATTAATGTGTAGAACAATTCTGTTGCAGAAACATGGTTACCTCTAATTCTCCTTTCCTGTTTTCCTGGAGTGTGGTTGTTGGAAGTCAGGAGGAGCGGGATGCTGAGCCTGTCAGCTCTGGCCACATGAGCCTGGTTCCAGGTGTCCCTCTAGGTCCTCCATGGGCAGGTGTCACCAAAGTTAAGAGCATCCCACCGTCACCTTGGGCAAAGGTAGATGGGATACACGAGCTAGAGAGAGTCTTCCAATTTGTTTGATTTTTACTGATTGGTGGGAAGCCCAAAGGTGTCACTCATTGATTGATGTAATGAGTCACTGGGCAAGTATTTTCATAACATTTTAGTTCTCCTATTTCTCCCAGTTTATATGTGGGTTTGGGGTGTCAGCTCAAGGATTCAGCTCCCAGCTCCACGCTAGATTCTCTGGATAAACTTGCCCAAATCACTTCCTTTCCTCACAACTTTGTCCCTGAGTCCTAAAAATAAGAAACAGTTCTTTCCCCAAAGCTTTCTATTAGCTATATGTCTTCAGGTGAATCCGTCATGACGTTGTATGCTTTCTGGCGCAATTGCTTTTTGGGAGCAGAACAATCCCACCATAATTCGTACAGAAAGAATAGCGATAACTTTTATTCTGTTTCAATTCTGTGTGCATAGACACACACAGTTTGGGAAGAGAAGGATAAACATAATTTTACTTATTTAATGGTCTTTAGAATTGCAGTGTCTCTTAACTAGAAAGTATTAGGGGAGGAAAGAAAACCAGAAACAACCAAGGGCACAATATTATCCACAGCTGTAGATGTAAGCCAGTGCCACTCACCCCACAGAAATATTTCTCTGCTTTATGAGGACAGTGAGACTATTTGGAACCCTCTGTGGCAATGCGCCCGGGGAGGCTGGATGGCAGAACAGCTTACTACAACCGACCCCATCTCCATGAGCTGCAAAGTTTGGAAAACTCACACTGCTTGAAAAAAATTACAAAACATGAGATCTGATTTTTGATTCTTCCTTCTTTTTCTCATTACTTTCACTAATCACCTTTTACACTGAGATGCGATTTTTTTTTTCCCCTGGAAACAGGTGATAGACTAGTAGAGAAAAGAGGACTAGATTTCTTAAACCTATGTATATCCTTGTGCTTATAGCAGGACCAAGTAAAAATTATAATCTAGCTGTACGTACCTGTAAGAATTAAGATATTCAGTAGCTTTTCTTGTAATTATTCACAAAGTTGTCATTATGAGCATGGTCTTGCGCTGCTCTGGAGGAGAGCCATACACATCAGGTTATAACAGCAGGAAGCACTGAAAGCTAAAGCTTGAATTAAGCAAGTTACCTTTAGAAGCTTGGGGCTTTATTTAGTTTTTTAACCCGGTAATTTACTCATAAAGGGTATTACTTCTACTCCTCTCTACTAGCCAGATAACTCTGGCCAGGTCCTTGGTAATTTAGGCCTTCCTCAATTCATTCCTGCCCATTTTCCAAGCTCCAGATAAAAAAAAAAATTAGGTTCTTAACAACCTAGTCCAGCAGCAAGCGTTTAAATCTCTTCAAATATTTTCATGCATAAATCAGGAGATCCTCTTAGCAATCAGGGAATATCAAAATAGGCCTCCGACTACGCCTTCCAACCTTTGTAAAACTTTACTTAGTTATCTTTTTTGCTTAGTGTAGGCGATAGAAATTCACCTTTTTTCTAGTCCTTACGTCTCCAGGATGTCAGCCAAGAATGCAGCTATTGTATTTATACTGGGTCAACCTATGTACATTTGCTGGATTGGCAGAGCTATGCGTCCTTATCAACTTGAAAATATCAGATTGGGCACTGATGACTCCACAAGTCAAATGAAATAACATCTCACCTGCAGAGGGAGAACAGGTTTGCTAGAGGATGCTGCTTCTTCAGAATAGGGGTTTTATCCTCACTAACAATAGTATTTTAGATGTGGAGCCTTGGTTCAGGATGAGAAAAAATAATGAGCTGAGTTTGTCCTCTCCTGCATGAGTTCTATAAAAAGTCATATCATAAAGCTTGCTATAAATAATCTACCCCTGTTATCAATCAGCTTT
>NW_010406247.1:112162-127689 GCF_000710305.1 Buceros rhinoceros silvestris | reverse complement strand
CAGCAGGACAGGTATGTGCCAGTCTTTGCTCCACTGGCTCACTCAACAGCGCATTGAGAAGACACTTCTTGTTTGTGGGATCCCAGCCTGCATTCCATCATTTCAGTGCTTCACATTGTCCTTGTTATGATGGACTGATGATTTAATGATGCAGAGTGCTAAGGAGAAAAGAACACTTTTTCTTGATAAAAACCTACAGAGACCTATTTTCTTCTGGGAAACCATGAAAGCTGTCTTTCCTGGTGAATCAAGGAGAATAAAATCTTGTAAGTAATTTCTTTATTGTTTTTCTTGTTTTAAACTTGCTTTTGAAAAGAACAGGGAGCTGATGGTTGAGAATGAAAATATTAATTGCTGCCATCCATAGATGAGCCCCAAATTTCTGAAACAACATTTACATGCCAGAGCTCCCTTCCTGCCTTATCCTTCACTTCCTTTCTCCCTCCCATCCTGATCTCATGTTTCTTCAGGCCCTTATTTTTCCCATAAATCGCCACTTCACTTCCTTTGTCAAACAAACTTTATAACTGCAAGGAAGACCTTAGATATTTTTGGAGGCTCTGTGGGGTCAATTGTAAAGGTGGTGACACTGGAGGATGCTTCCTGCTTCCATTATCACAGTGGGTATTTCACACATTATTTGTTATGCCTGGGCCATCCTCTTTTTAGCTTACATCTAAAAGTGGCCCTGAATTAAGAGAAATTATAATGTAATGAAAGGTGAAAGGTGCCACAGAAATTATATATTATTTTATATTTTTAGGATGCAGAGTCTTTTTTTGCATGGTATCTTGTGCCATTACTGATGGGGCTTCTATGTACCTTGATAAATGTGAAATTGCAGGTCCTCAATGTTGATAGGAAAAACAACCAGTAAATGATTACTTATCTCTTGATGAGACTTCAGAATTTACTGCACTGTTGTAATACAGTTTCCAGTGAAAGAGGAAAGAATCAGAAGAACTTTGTTGTTTTAGAGACAGATCCTGAAAGCTACTCCATGGATATGGGTTCTTGCAGTATTCCATGCCTGCTAAAATTATTCCAGATAGACAGCTGTTTCCAACAGTTACCAGAAAGGAGCTGTCTAATTGGCTTTTATCATGGTAAAAGTAGATTTTATCTGGGTTATAAACTTTTTAACAGAAGATCTAACGTGATCTTGGAAATATCCTTGTGACCTCCATGGGTATGTGCTTTCTCTTTTGTCAGCTCCTGTAAAAGAAGTGACACATCTGCTTACCTCCAGCCACATCACATTTAAGCAAAAAGCCACCTTTTCTGAACACACACGTGCAAAACAGCAAACAAGCTCCAGCACAAAAAATGACTGAATTCCCTCTTGGTGTGTTTCTGAAACAAAGCTTTATTAGTCTTAACATACTGTCTCAAAACCAGTATCATCCTTGATGTGTAGAAGTAAAAAGCCTGTCTTTTCAGTTTATTAAATTTTCTTTCTAAAGCCAAAGCCCATGGAGAAATTAAAACCTTTCCTTTCAGGTTTTATTTATCTTAAACGCTTCTTTTTAGACTTTCTGCACAGTGTGACTGAGACATTCCAGAGCTGATAACTGGGCTGCATCAGGCATCATACCTGACCAGCTGTGAATACTGCCACGTTCAAGCCAGAAAAATATCCCAGGTAAGACACAGGAGGTGACAGTGTAAATGTCCAGTATGAGCACGCAAGGTCAAGTTAGACTGCTCCAATTGCACCCATCTGGTCATATGCTGATTTACAGTTTCAGAGCATCTGACTGGTTCTTTTCTTTCCTCTCACTTGCCACAAGTTAGTCTGCAGATATTGTTGGAGAATACAGAAAAAATGTTAGGTTCGTGAAATTAATGGAAAGCAGGTAAACAAAGAGGGAAAACAGTGGTTTTGGAATTATTTTCAAAGTCATTATTCAAAGCCTTAAGCTAGCTTCACATTTGCTATTATTATCTAAGTGGATTTCCAGAGGTTTGTGATGACGGATTTGCATTTTAATATCCAGGTCAATTTATTGTGAAGATAGAGGAATTTTTCTTGAGTCTGTTTCTGTGATGAGTTGACTGATTGATTGTCCTTTTTGGGAGAGTAGGTGGAGGGAGCGGGTGGCAGTGCTGCAAACCAATGATCATACTTACAGAGCAGCTATTGATATGGAAACTTTTTCCACCAGCTTCTGTCTTTGCCTACCTCTTCCCTACAAATTGTTGCAGCAAACAAAGCTATGATTACATTCAATAGAAATATTAAACTTCAGACTTGAGAGAGGATAAGGGAGAAGAAAATGAGTGAGAAACAATTTGTGAAGAACAGGAATGGTAGGATTTTCTGTTTCTTTGCACTCTTACCATCTTTTCTTTGCTTCCGACCCTTCCTCAGACTTTCACTGTTGGTGAAACAGTACTGAGTTACCTTTGTTTAATCAACAGTTTGATGGGGTAACTCTCACCAGGCTGATTCTTCACATCTCAGACTGTCTGGAGCCTATTTCCATCAAGCGGTGTCTTTGTACTTAACACCTTAATGGTCCTGAGGCGAGAGAGAAATAGCAGAAAGAATAATTACACCCAGACACACAAATGCATTTGGTGCCAGATTTTGTTACCTCAAATAAGCAAAATTAAAACAAATGTCTTTTCTACAGTTACACCACTTGTCTCTCTCTGGGAGGTTTAGAACAAATGGATTAGGCGATGTTAATGACCTAATCCTGTGCCCTTTAAATCCAAGATAATTTTGCCATTGACTTCAATGGGCAAAATTCAGGCACGGTGGAAAAACCTCTCGAATTAAGTTATTCTGTTTGGCACTGCTGATTTTTTACCAGTCAGCATCTGCAGAACAAGGTATTTAGAAGGTGGTTGATCACCCAGTGTTTATTATAAATATTCAATTTTAGTTAGCTCTACTTATTGTCTGACATTTTCCAAAGCAATGGTGATTTTGGTGACCCAGCTCAGCCAATTCCCATGAACATGGTTTACTCAGAAAGTGCTTAAATGTTCATGTATTTGTGCTCTACACTGAGAAACTAACCCCAATCTCCAGGCATAAAATTTTGCCGTTTCATATGAGCTAAAACAGTATTTTGTAAGCAGTGACAGAGACCAGAGATAGATCCACCGTAACTGTAGTTACACTTGTTTCCAAGCAGAAAAGTTTTCTCAGATGTGCTTTGGAAGTAGGAAAAATATAGAACATGTGTATACTCCATTTCTGATAAAACTAAACTCGCACTAACTAAACTACTGTTCAAGACTGTGTAATTATGTCCCTCTGGAGACGTGGAGTTTAAAGTTCCTACAAGAGAGCATATACATTCCTGCCTTTTCTCACTCCTGCAAGCAAAGAAGGATCTGCAGCTCCTGCACTGGGAAACCAACTGCATTCACATTCAGCCTTCTGCTCTTTGGGGCAGGAATTGCTGTTCTTGCTAGCTTTGCATGCCAGTCAGGTCCCTAACCCAAAATCTTTGACTAACTTCTATGCTAATCTGATGGTGACTAATAGCCTCTCACCACTTTTTGAAGCACAATCCAGGGACAACAACTTTTCCAATAAGCCAGGAAAGAGAACCCCCCGTTCTTAGATAAATGTACATAAGCTGTACCACGCCAAGTGGCCAAGGTCAAAGGACTGTCTGCAGCTCACTTTATTTGCTAGTTTATATATTGCCTCTCTGCCTCAAGCATGGACCTTCCAGGGAGCATTTTCGTATCAGGAAATATAAATGAAAAAAAGAGCTGAAAACAAAGAATTCAGCAGCATCTTCATCCTTCATGACTTGTAAACAAACATTGTTTCATGCTTGTTGGATCTATATCAATGAATAGCAGCTACAATACAGCAAAACCTCTCTCGAGTTCCAGGGTCATTCTGTTCGTTGTCTGTGCTGCGCGATGCTGGTGTAGAAGAAATAAAGCTCAGAATTTAACAAGAGGTGGGATCTTCACCTGATTTGAATAAGAATTGCTGTAGGCTATGTTCTTTTTAAACCTCCAGCAGATTTAAGCAGCAGTAAACAACTTTATGTGCTATTTATCCAAATGTGTTTTTATTTGCAATAAAAGAAAGAATAACCAACAAAAGAAAAATGGAACCATCACATGTGAAAATAAGTATGTAAAAATAATCTTAAAAGTATAAAAAAATGATGATGCTTACGAAATATTTTTACATACTGGTCATTTAAAAAGAATAAATACCTCCAAATAACCCATGCGTTGGTGTGAGATGAAATATATTTTTCTTAAGAAAAGTCTCATTACTTAGACTGACTAATTTGTGTCTAAGACACAGCTATTAATTATGGAGCCATATAAATTATGCATAAGAATAAGAATGGAGGTTATACCCAGGCCATTTTTGTTAATTTATTTCCTCAAAATAGCGTAGTGGTATTGGGAAGGATGATGTGCAATACTACTTAAATGCTGTAATAATACAGAAGAGTGATGTATACACTCTAAGCCTTAAACTGTTGGTGAACAAAAAGTAATGTCAGCATTACAGCATGATCATTGTAATAATGTAATCAAGATAACAGATGAACAGCAAGTAGTAAGTGACGTGAAGTCTTTCAGAAAGCTTTTCTTTCCTTTTTTCTACAGTGTACTGATCAAGGGATAACACAGCTGCTTGTTGAAACTGGATGATGGCTTCACGAGGCAAATGATGATGTCAGATTACTTATATTTCCTTGATTTTATTTTAAAAAGCCCACTTTTTGACAGTTACATTTCCTGGATTTACAACATTAACAAAAGAAGGTTTTCCTACTGCAACAGCTTTATAGTTTTCTCATTAAAGGATATATGAAGGCAGCGGGCAGGTTAGTAACAGCTTCTGGTTTTCACTCTCCCTTTTCCTCATTTTTCTATTTAAAAATGATCTTTTGAATAAGGACTATCTTAATCCAAAGTTGCTGCTCCTGCCTTAGACAGTGATAAAGTAGTTTTTCTTCTGGTTGCCCATTTACAGTTGTACACAAATCAGAGGTTTGCCTGAAGTATCTCCATTAAAATGCATTGGGTTTGAAACTTATACCATTGACTTCGTAAAGAAGCTCATGGTATTATGCAGGTGTCTTTTAATTGGAATGAAGTTGTTGAATAATAAAGGAGCTCCAGGAAGTGGCCTCTGCTCCTTCTTCTTCTCCTAGGTACTGATTTCTCAAAGAAACCTAAGAGATAAAGGGATATATGGTATTGAGCTTCCAGCATTTACCAGCAGTAGCTGGCAAGTTCATAAAATAATATTTATACAGTATGTAAATAGCCTGTAAAATTCATGTCTGTGGATACTAAGTTTATATGAATAGAAAAAGTCACTGGAAAAACACATGGAAAAATATCTGTCACAAGGTATTGAGTAAGAGATAATACCCCTGGCTTAGGGCTTCCCTGAGCCACAGTTTATTGGAGCTGGGAGACTATTCTGGGGAAGTATTTTCTTATGCTGAACCTCTCCATAACCATAGTTGCTGGTTTTGGCTATTGTTGGAAAGATGCCTTTGGGCTAGAGGGGCCAGTGGTTCCTACCTACTATGGCAGGTTTTACAATCTTAGTTGTCATACCTCTGTGAGAGAGGTTGATATGAGTTTTATATCAGGATAGTCCCTGGCACTGCTCTCATCCTATTCGTGATTACATGAACTTAACTCTACTGAAGCATGCATGAATCTAGTATGAGGCAGAAATGAGTCCTGATAGCATTGCAATGTATCTTTTAAGTCCCATCTTTTGCTGTTTCCATTGGTAAAATACCTATAAAACTATGCTTTGCATTTGCAAACTGGAGTTTTTACAAACCTGGTGTTGTAGATCCTCAGCTGGTACAACACAAATTTAGACTATTTAAACACCACTACAGTTTGAAATTAAATGGAATAGCATAAAGTATATAACACTAAACTCAAATCCATATTTTTTTGCAAAAGGTAGAACTCTGTTTAATAGCTGAATTGACAATATAACTGCGAGAATTAAACCATATCTGCTCTTTGTGATCAGTGTTTGACAATATATTCAATCTAGTGGACTGAGGTTTGGAGCAGTGGATCCAAGCTGGTAATCCTGCTCCTTTTCTATAAAACTTCTGACTTAAAATATTCTGTTGCTGGTGTTATTTGATTCATACTTCACACTTCAAAATGTTGGACAAAATCGTGGGTCAGTAAAACTTGCACAGGACCAAGATTTCCCATCTAGAAATGCTGACTTACTAGTAACATCCACTAAATGCAAGAGACTCCTACATAACCCAAAAGTCGGGTCATTCAGAATCACAGAATAGCTTCTGTTGGAAGACAGGTTTAAAGGTCATTTAGTCCAAACCCCCTGCAGTGAGCAGGGACATGTTCACCTAGAGCAGATTGCTCTGAGCCCCATTCAACCTGACCTGGAATGTTTCCAGGGATGGGGCTTCTACCACCTCTGTGGGCAACCTGTGCCAGTGTCTTGCAACCCTCGTTGTGAAATGTAAAAAAATGTCTTCTTTATATCTAGTCTTAATGCACTCTCCTTTGGATTAAAACCGTCACCTCTTGCAACAGGCCCATCTTTCCTACAAGCTACCTTTAAGAACTGCAAGGCAAGAAGAAGGTCTCCCCTGCACCTTCTCTTCTCTAGGCTAAAAAAGCCCAACTCTCTCAGCCTGTTCTCACAGGAGAGGTGCTTCATCCATCTGATCATTTTTGTGGCCTCTTCTGGACCCTCTCCAATAGGTCCATGTCTTCTTTGTGCTGAGGACCCCTGGGCTGGACCCAGCACTGCAGGAGGAGTTTCACCAGAGAGGAGTAAAGGGGCAGAATCACCACCCTTGACCTGTTGGCCACACTGTTTTGGATGCAGCTCAGGATACGGTTGGCTTTCTAAGCTGCAATCACAGACTGCTGGCTCATGTCCAGCTTTTCATCCACCAGTACTCCCAAATGCTTCTCTGTACAGCTGCTCTCAATCCCTTTGTCATCCAGCCTGTATTGACACCAGGGACTAACCCAATCCATGTGCAGAACCTTGCACTTGGCCTTTTTGAACTTCATGAGTTTCACGTGGGCCAACTTGTTGAGCTTGTCCATGTCCCTCTGAACGGCATCCCGTCCCTCAGGCATGCCAACCACACTTAGCCTCATTTGGCCTCAGTGAGGTCTGTATTCAGAGAATTCATTAAATACATGCATATGTTCTCTTAAGTGTATCTTTAAAGATCTTTTCTTAAGCTCTCTTGAACATCTGAAGATTTTTTTAAAGTAATAGACGCAATCAGCTTTTCTAAAAAAGCCAGGTACTATTTTTCATGACCATTTTTGAGCTAAAATAGCCAAAAACTTTCCATTTGGTCCAGTAGATTGCTTCAATTAGGAGACAATTGATTAAAGAGTAATAAATCTGCTGACTAATTAATTATACCATATTTATAATGTCAAAATAGCAACATGGGAGCTAGGGCAATTATTACCAGTTGAACATGGAGCCTCTTCTTTCTCAGGATGAAAATGGGATTACCTTTTACCAGTACTGCAGATATAACTCTGCTCCTCTTCTGGTCTCAGCTTTTTTGAGTCCATTTTTCAGACACGCGACCAATGAGTGAAATGGAAGTGGATTGCATAAATGCTCACAAAGCGACTCATGACTCGCTCCTCCATGGCTGAAAAGAGATTTTTGCTTGCCTTCAAAGAACCTTGAAGCAAGATTACACTACATGTCATGGTGGCTGTGTTTGAATCTATATAATTATTAAAAAGATCGGTTTGGCCAGTATTTGGACAGATGGTGTTCACATACCCAATCCATGGTGTATTTGCAGGAGAGCTAAAGTTAAACAGCTTTTTTGCATTTGCAATCACATTCTGCACTTTACTGACAGCAGCTTTAATTGGAAAAGCTTCAGCTTTTGTCCTAGCTGATATTACTTTCCCTGTAAGATGGATACATTTTGCAATTAATTTTTCTCTGTGGACTATATTATAGTGTAAGTAATAATTAAACAAACCTTAACAGCTTCTGCCCGGATGCAAAGACAGAAATCACCAGTAGTAGACTCTGAACAGAGCTGTTCCATTTGTACAGTTCTGTATGGTGTATTTGCAATTCTGCTTTGAATTCTTTAGTGAGGAATATATTTGTTATTTATTTTGGCAATATAAGTGGAATAACTGTGAATGAGACCTTTCTCAGCAGTTTTGCATAAGAGGAAATTTTCTGCGCAGGTTTTAGGAAACCAGAGTCAAGAACATGGCATATATGGAAAAATAGATTTGAGCTTCTGTGTTTTAAATTAATCCTAAAATTAATTCTGTTGAAGGCAATGGATGAATATCATTCCTCCATTTTTATGCACCAGAGGGGAAAGATTTCTCAGCTTGCACCATGTTTGAATTCTAAACTCATACGCAGAGACCTTCAATTTATCTAAGGGCAGTAGGGAGATGGAGGAAATGGAATGAAACAATTGCCTATGGAAGTTTAATTATAACCATCCCACATCAAGGAATGAGCCCCTCCACAATGAGGATAACTTTAGCTTCTATTATTCGAAATTTAACCCATTGAAGCAATTTCTCTACAAGACCTCACCCATGGGGTGAGATTTCTTTAAATTAAGTGCACGAATATAACACAGTATAATGATAATTAGAATGGACCATTGCACACCTTATGACATCCTACCCTTTGAAAGTGTGTTAGATCCCTGGTGGAGAACTGAAAAAATGTGGCACATATTCAGCAAAATATTTGTGCGTATATCGAACTTTGAGTCAGCAATACTAACATTGCTCTTGCATTTGATTTAAATTTGTGTTAAAAAGTTTTGCTGGTAGGAGTCCTAACGAGAAACAGTTTCACAAGAAGTAATTATACTTGAAGACCTGTATTTTGGCCATTTGAAACTGGGCATGTAAAAATCGAAACATGGCACGTCACTTTTTGTTTCCAAAAAAAATTACATATGATTCAAATATATACAAAAAACATATTGCACATGTAAAAATTGCATCACAAATATATTACATATAGTGTCATGTCCTTCTGGAGGCTTTTTAAGAGTCACAAAATCACAGAATCACAGAATTACAGAATCATTTTTGTTTGAAGAGACTTTTAAGATCATCGAGTTCAACTGTTCACCCTGCACTGCCAGGGTCCCTAAACTGTGTCCCTCAGCACCACATTCACACGTCTTTTAAACACTTCCAGGGATGGGGACTCCACCACTGCCCTGGGCAGCCTGTGCCAATGCTTAATGACCCTCTGTGTAAAGAAATATTTCCTGATATCTAACCTAAATCTCCTCTGGCACAATCTGAGGCTTTTTCCTCTTGTCCTGCCACTTGTTACTTGGGAGAGGAGACCAATCCTCACCTCACTACAACCTCCTTCCAGGTAGCTGTAGAGAGCGAGGTCTCCCTTCAGCCTCCTTTTCTCCAGACTGAACATCCCCAGGTCCCTCAGCATCTCCTCATTTCACTTGTTCTCTAAACCCTTCACCAGCTTTTCTGCCCTTCTCTGGACATGCTCCAGCACCTCAATGTCCTTGTAGCAAGGAGCCCAAAACTGAACACAGTATTTGAGATGAGGCCTCATCAGTACCAAGTACAGGGGGAAAATAACTTTCCTCCTTCTGCTGGCCACATTATTGCTGGTACATGCCAAGATGCCATTGGCCTCGAGGGCACACTGCTGGCTCATATTCAGCTGGCTGTCAACCAACACCCTCAGGTCCTTTTCCGCTGGGCAGCTTGCCAGTCACTCCTCCCCAGGCCTGTAGCATTGCACTTCTCAGCTGAAGACATCTAGACTCCAAGTTTTGAAAACTGAATTTATGAGATTCTAAACCACTCTTCTTAAAATCCCTTATCATGGAATCAATAAAGGGTAATCAAAAAAGATTTTGAGTAGTTCCTCTGCACTATGCAATTTTAATTCTCTGTGCCATAACAACGAACTGTGGTGCCACAGACACAACCGGTATTTCATTAAGGAGGAAAGGCAGATTCGTTTTGGCTCCACTTTTTATGTAGACAGGTACATACATCATTAGAATGAGACTTTGAATTTTAAGACTGACTTGAAAGTGAAATTTAATCGTGTATGGCAGAAGGAATCCCATTGTCTCTAAAGAGCTTTTAGTCTGGACTTTGCTGTAGGCAGCTCTCCAATACCAAGATACACCACTTGGGTGTTGGTGCTAGACCTAAAATATCATAGCTGTTCGTCTTCTGTTCTCTGGTTTATTTTCATTTTGGCATGGAGATGCAACCATTACAAACTCCGTGCTTTTATGGTGTATCTAGTTGTGTGTATTTATTTATTTTGATTACTCTTAACTCTACTACAATCCCCATCTTCCTATTTTTCTGTTGACACAATTTCATGCTCCATAACACATTTGACAGTGGAGCGCTTTAACACACAGGCACTTCCGGGCTAATACAACTATGATCACATCACTAGAAAAGACATCCTATCAAGATAGACCATCATCTAAGATCATTAAAATGCATTGCTTGATGAGGGTCTTCTTTTTTCATCTCCCATAATTCAGGACACAAACCTTTTCAATTTTCTGCTGCAAAGAATATCTTTTCCAATAACGCAGCTCTGCAAATTTTGAGCAAACTAAGTAATATGGTTTAATCAAATACTTCCAAAGACAACAGCTTTTTATTTTTTCAGTGGAACATTCAAAGCAATGATTGTCTGTTTTACTATCCATGAGCCTCAACAGCCAGCAGATTTATATTTTATTAACATCCCATTACTTTAAATTGTATTTTTTTCCAGAAATGATGTGTTCTGATTACTAAGTGAATTCAAATAGCTACTATAGAAAGAAACATAATTATGAAGCAGGATTTGCAGTAGTCAACAACTTGCACAGTTCATCCCCACTCCTTTCCAACTTGTCTTGCTTTCACTCTTGATTAAAGTGTAGATGACCCAGTTCTATTTTCAATAACTATATCAGAATAGCAAGGTATAAAGGGTTGCCAGATTCAACACATCATGTATTTAGACTTATGTGTAGGCTGAGGTTGTTAATGTCAGCTCTAAAGTGGGCAGTGAGGTCCAATAGAGAATTTAAAATCTAGGAGTGGGGTTCTGGACCATCCTGTAACTGAAGTGAAAACATTTCTGGTCTTCAGGGCATGTGTTTGGCTGAGGTGAACTTCCGAACTTAATTAAAGTGCACCCTGACATGCATAAGTGAATAAAAATAAGGTTATTAATATAACTAAAGTTCATGACTGACCATTGCTTGTAAGCTTGATGATGAACTTAGGCTTACCCACTCAGAGTGATATTTTCAAAAAGAATCAGAGATTTTTGGGTCTATTCATAGCATCTCCAAAAACCATTAAACATTTTTATTCTTGTTTATGAGATTTCAGAAAAGGCAAAAAGTGATTAGAGGAAAAAAAAAGTTTTATTTACTAAGGCTTTTTCTCAGGGCAAAATTGGTTACTGGGCAAAGAATGTTCAAATGGAATAACATGCAGTTAGTTTTTACCAGACATTATTCAAAATTACAGATTACAAAACCCAGTACAACAGTAGAAACTCTGTGAATCTCACTCAGTCTACCTAGAGCAATTGTCTTCTGTGCAGAGGAGATTGCACAGAGAGCAAACACCTGAAAGTCTCCCAAAGAGTAAGAGGAGGTAAGTAAAGGACAGGTCAAAGGAAAGACTGAATCTCCATCTTTTTTGAGCATTTAATTTTCATTTTCCATTGATCACCCTTGTGTTCTTTAGGTAAATTTTGAACAAAGTATTTTTTTGTCCAATTCCATGCCACTGGTGTGTGTGTGTATAAAAAGAAAAAAAAATACTCCCCCCATCTTTTAGGGTTTCCTAATCTTTTGGGGTTTCCTATTATGATATCTTCCTGTGGTAGCTCTGGGGAATTCATTTGGACAATCAATGAAAATCCAAGAAATGAGCACAGAAACCTGTGCATTTACACATTGTAATTTGGCACTAAAGCAACTTCAGGTCATTTTAGTTCCTTTTTCCAGCAGATTGCAAAGGCATAATGTCATGTTAGTTTCTGAATGATCTACCCATAAGGGTAATTAACTTTTGTTTCACATTTTGAATTTTTTTCCCTTATTTTATTTAATGCCTACAAGTTCCCAGTGTCTTTCTTCCTTGGTTTCCTTATACAAAATGGCAATCAGAGTGATACATGTTAGATATGGCATGCGGATATTTGTTGCACGGGTTATGTTGCTCTAGAGGAACTTCTAAATCTTTCAGTTGGGCAACCTACTAGCAAGGTACCTTTAACACAAAGCTGTAGAAATTTGAAAATGGATTGTTTAAATGGTAAAAATGTTAGAACTCCTAGAGAGTTTAGAGTCCTGAACGTAAGTAATTTATATACGATTTGCTGTCTTCTTCATAATGAGCTCCTTCACAGTCCTTTACTGAGTCTGGACTTTGGAAAGCCACTAGAGGATGAGGTGTTGTTTCTGCTATGGTTGTTCAATATAGTATCTTTGAGAAGTATGTTCCTTCAGTAGGGAACAGATATATTGCCAAAAGTTTTATGTTTATGGCTTAGCTCCTAAAAAGGTTGTTTTGTTTTGTTTTGTTTTTTGTGTTGTCTGTTTGGTTGGTTGGTTGTTCAGTAGGGAACAGATATATTGCCAAAAGTTTTATGTTTATGGCTTAGCTCCTAAAAAGGTTGTTTTGTTTTGTTTTGTTTTTTGTGTTGTCTGTTTGGTTTGTTTGTTGTTTTTTTTTTTTTTTTATGTGCATATGGCAGCTGAAATCTCTTGAAGTTCATTGTCCAGCTGTGGTATCTGGTAGTCTGAATGCGGGTGTATCTAAGCTCAGCCTGGAGGTGAATGGACTTTGCTTGTTTAACATGGGTTTACTCATCCACTGGAGAACCACAAGGGTGAGTGTTTCTGCCAGTCCATCTGCTTCATTCCAAAGAGATTTTCTTTATTCTTGCCTGGTAATATATAGGGAAGAGAGTGAGTATGCACATTTTGCAAAAAGATTAAACTTTTCTTTACCAATAACCCCACATATTTTGCATGAAATATAGGCACTTTATCTAAAGAAAGGCTTTTTAATGTACTATTGCCATCTCCAGATACTTCACCTACTATTCCAAAGCTTCATAACACACCTAATATACCAAATAGCTATACTGGTACACACTCAGTATGTACTTAAGAATAATACACAATGCACACTTGAGTGCTTCCATTGCATTTTTATGTGTTATTTTTATATGGATTACCAGCAGAGGAAATTCAAACCCCCCAAAATTTCTATTGTTTATTGCAAGCATATTCTATAGGTAGGAAAAATAATTCAAACAAAAATGTCATAGCTTTCTCATTACTGATAACCAAAAATTCCTTGGGTCAAAGACAACCTTGGACATATTTTCACCACTAACAATTGCTCTTTAGTACTAGCAGCAGTTGAATATATTGGATCTGTAGTGCGACATTCACACTGCCTGTCTTCTCAACCCAGGCTCTTGTAATTTAAAGGAAAGTCATTTATTCTCCAGTGAGTCCTCTGTCAGAGCACTGTGAAAGCTTTCAAAGGCATCATTTAAACAGGGCATCCATCACAAGCCGTCGGGATCCTTAGCCTGGTGAGGATTTTCACACTGTTGTGCCTAGGATGTAAACAAAGATAATGCATTTGATTTTTTTCTATTGATCCTCTTTGCTGTGAGAGCATGGCTAGACAAAGAGGGCTTTCCAAATCTGAACAGACTGCCAGAGCACTTACTTCTGCTTCTGTCAGGCAATGGAGCCTCTTTCCTTCTAGACTTTTCTATCTGATCACTAATATTTTTTCTGCGGCTGGCTCTGTGGTGATTAATGATAGGTCAGGATTAGGTGGTAACCTGATATTTCTCAGCTCAAATACAGGAGAAAAGTTCTTTGGCTGGTGTGATTGTCACGGAGTCACAGGAGTCTCTCTGAAAGGTCATTTATAACATTCACCCAGGAACGGATGGTGTGATCTGAAAATCATTAGCTTCATGTATCCTTTTCTTTGACTTTGGTGCGGAATTCTAGCAACAAAGATTGTTTATTATGATCGGTTGTAAGCTTCACAGCCATATCAGGCAGTTTATGTAAACACAGTTTAGTGAACAGTAGAGATATTTCTGTTTTTTTCTGAAATAAGCTCTGTTGATTTTTCTCTCATTTCTTTTGCTCTGGCAACAGAAGTAGAAAACCTGAGCTGAATCATTACTGACTTGTAACTCAAACATAGTTTCAAATTCATGCTAGGCTTCAAATAATAAAGTCTACCGAAATATTGTAAGCTGGTATGCCTCTCGTGCAATCAGATAAAAACTACATATGCATATGCTGGAGTTCCAGCACAATGGTGGTGCAGGGTATTTTTTTTACCACGTACATATTAACTTTGTGTCGTTTGGACTCAACATATCAGTCCAGGCCCTTAGCTGATATAAATCAGTACAGTTGCACTGATATCAGTGAAACTAGACTGCCTTACCTTCCTTGAAAAAACTTTAAGACCACATTATTACTGAAGTTTCCTAAACGTGTTGATTTTAATGTATTTTCATGTATTTTTTGCTAATGTCCACTACGAAAAAACCTTTCAAAACTTTAGGGGGAAAAATAGAGCAAATATCTCAGGCAAATACATTAGGGAATTGTTTTTCCTTCCTCGTCAACTAGTCTCATTATAATAATCAGATGGGGGTAAAACCACAGGATTTTTTGGCAAAGGAAAGAATTCAAAGGGGAAAACACAAAGCTCCTCAGAGTATCTCAGATATTATCTGGGACAGGGTTACCAGCCACCCGGAGAGCTGTTGTTTTCCAACAGTAAGTCTACCTGAGTGGGTTATAAGTTTATTTTTTCAGATGTATAGAACATGGTTGCTTTAGAAACCTTTAGTGAACAGTGTGGGATACCATAGGAAATGGATAGGAAAACCAAAATGGTGCTTCCTCACTCTAAGATCCTTGGGTTTATGATTCTGAATCTAGTGAGAAAAGAAAATAAGATGCAGATTTTGCCATGTGTCCTGGTTTGAGCTAAAGCTTCCTTGTTTTGGGAAATGGACAAATAGAATTATTCCATGTAGTACAATAATTCCGCATTTAATTGGTTAAGGGGGTCAGGTGAATGCAATGTTACATCGGGAGCTGTTAAAAGCAGCAGCTCGGGGGCGGATCGCTCTCTCGGACTTCCGGACTTCATGGAGGAGAGCTCCTGCCGCGGATCTGCTGGCAGACATCCAGGCCTGACCAGGCCCTACCTAGGCCCGAGACCTGAGGCCTACACTTCCACATCGCTGGTGACTAGAGACTCTGAACTATTATTGCCGTCAGTCCTGTCTGAAATCGGGTGAGGATATTCGTGCCGAGAGCTTTCCTGCTGTTAAACTGTGCTGCGCAGGGGTTTCCCCCCCGCCCCTCATCTTGCCGCGTGGAAAACTTTCCTTTCCCTGCCCGGACAGCAAGCCGCAGAGGCCTTCTACTCCCACCTTGCAGCTGGCTGCCTGCCAA
>NW_010406247.1:64971-111991 GCF_000710305.1 Buceros rhinoceros silvestris | reverse complement strand
TGCTGAACTGACCTTGAAAAGAACAGCTTGTGTAAATCGTTTCTTCTTTGTTTTTTTTTTTTCCTTTTCTTGGTTTGTGCATATGTACAGTAGTGAGTAGTGGTGTGGATTTACTGTTTATTAAAAGTTTGTTTCAGTTTCTCAAAAGCAGACCGAGGTGTGAGTTTCTTCTTTTCCCCTTAAAACTCCTTCTGCTGCTAGCAAGGCAGGCGGAAAACATTAAGGAATTTGAGGGGTGGTTACCTCGGCCCTCAATCCTTAACACCATGCTTCACATTAGTGAATGCTTACTTACCAATATTAATTGTGATAGGTATTCTTGAATGTTTTACTGGTTCCAGATTGCACAGCAGAGGCTCAAATAACTAGCATATCCCCGTGCTCTTACCCTGATAGGTTTAATCTCAATTTTCCTACAACTAGTCTACATGCAACATCCAAACATCACAAATACCATAATTCTAGATAAGATGCAGGAAAAGAGCTAAGAAAGAAGTTCAGGAAACACAAAGTTTCTCTCTTTCCGCCTCCCTTGCCCTTGAATGTTCAGACTTTCAATATAGTTTCAATATATATTCCCACATCTTTCTTAGAATTTTGGCAGCATTACAATAGGATTTTAATGTAAAAATGGACATAACAGACCCCTTACATCTTCTTTGCGCATCACATTACTTCGCTCCCAGTAGAGTTTAAAACATAACAACATCACTGTAGGACACAGCTTGTGGTTGAGAATTGATGAAAAATGCTGCGGGTATCTTACGATATCAATATAAAATCAGTTTGTAGCTGTTAGCAAGCTAGAAGCACTGTACAGTATATGCATTTTTATAGGAAGAATGGCATTGCATGTACAAAGGAATCCATTAGCTTGCTCTTGTTAATGCTTCGAGTGGGAGTAAGGAACAACACAAATGTTTCTTTTGCTACAGAAACCCTCTTGACGAAATCGACAGCAAGGATTCTTCCAGCATAGACATACAGCTCACAGCAAGAATGAAAATAAAGTGTAAAAAATGGCAGAATATTTAACCTTTGAGAGAAATAGCAAAAGATAAAATACAAAAATTGAAAAAATCAAAACTGAATTGTCCTACTGAACTTCCTATGAGTTGCAGCCAGGGTGTCTTGCCCTACCTTATTTTCAGACGATATGTATGCTAAGATTATTCTACAATCTCTTCCACTATTAAGAATTTGGGATTCTGTGTGGGAGTACCTGGCTGTGGCGCTCCCTCAGAGATTGTTTTAGAATGGAAGTATTTAGCCAGAGACTATTTTCTAGTGTTCTGAAGGAATGTCTCAAATGCTACTTGATTTTGTAGTTTTTTCAATCCAGTTCCATGTTGCTGCTTTCTCAGAACAGAAGCAGCTTGAATCCTGACTAATGTCTGCTGATGAAAAGTCTAAAATTACAGCCAGGATTGTCCCACAAAAATTCGGACATCAGCTTGAATTGCTCACCAAGAAATGTCATCACTCTACTAATTTGATACAGTTAATGTAGTCAGATAGGAGCCTTCAGAAAGCAATTGCTATCTTAACAGGTCTTCATAGCTCTCTATAGAGACTTGTATTTACCAACTGCTTATGTGTGGAACCTGTAGGAATTAAGGTCCTTAGATAAAAATTCTGAAGCTAAATATTTTGAATCTGAACCAGCAAAATCTTTGATTTAAGAACTTCCAAGTACTGACTTTACATAAACTAAATCAAGATACATCTGTTCCTCTTGGACTTTGGGCTAATGTGTCAGCCCTCAAAGTCAGCTCTAACCTTTCCACCTGAAAGAGGTCAGTCAAAATTATTCAGATGTGTTTCTAAGTAGGAGCCAAACAGACTTTGCATGGATAGAGGTGAATCATATTTTTGTCTGTATCTGCATTTTCACAGAGTTAAATTCAGTATCCAAGGGAACTTGGGATAAGGAAAAGCAGTGAAATAGAGCTTTGATTAAGATGCCATCAGAGCCAAGGGAGACTGAATTTGGACTTCAAAGACCTTTAGATCAGGATCTTTTGGCAGCACTGACATCTCACAATTGACTTGAGGAGGAATTTGCTTTGCTCCACCACCTGACAACTAGGCCAGAAAATGAATTCAGATCACAGAGGGATACTGAGGCAGACGCAGATGGGAGCTACTTTGTCCAAGCACTAAGCCATCTACAGTGCAAAAAGTGTATATTACTACATTTCTGTGACTGCCTTAATAAGTCCTACTTCACCAACATCTCACCAACCCTCAACAGCTTTGAGGCTGCACACTTTTTTACAATATGAAGACTAAGACTGGGTGTGAAGTTTTTGCAGCTGCCAGTTGATCTGAGATCTTCATCCTGGAGCACTGAAACCAATATGTGGTAAGGGTGTTGTTTAACCAGAGTAAGAGAAGATCTTTATTTATTTTAAATTTTATAGCAAGTAGTCATATAAAATATGTTGTTTACAGTTCCACTGTGTGAGGAGCAAGGTAATGAGACATATGTTATCTCCAAACATTCATAAAAAAGTTATTATTATCTAGCAATAAAATGCTCAAACACGACTAACATCAAAAAAAAGCTATTTAATAGTCATATATTGATCTTACTGCTTTGCTCCTCCTTTGCCATAGGCATCTGCAAACAAATCTCAGAAATTAGAGGTGGAAAAGATCTGTTTTGTGGTCAGGGAAGGTTTAAGTTGATGTGGTGTGAAAGAGGCTGAAGACATAGATTCTGTTCCTATAAAATTATTTGATAGGGAAGGAGATGTAAGAATAACTCCTTCCTCATCATAAGAGTTAATCATGTATACAGCACAAGCAGACTCTCACACAGTCATCTACATCGTTGCCATCTCTGGCTTGTAGGCAATATTACTGATTCAGTCTTAATGATCAATGGAGAAGACTTTGTTGTAAAACTTAACGTAAAGATGAGTATGGGTGAAAAGCCAGAGGGACCCGGGATTTAGCTGCTTTTGCTGGAAGGAGGAAATCAAACCTTAATGGTGCAGGGGTAACCTATACCTTTTTATGACACAATATAGGGTACTTATCAAGCTACAACCATCCAGAGCTAAAAAATAGGAATGCTTCAGGAGGCACATGCTCCCATATGTACTGTACACAACCTAATCTTTAATGAGGCATTCTTCACATATATTAACACTCTTGTGCTTTGGGGAGATTGCTGGAACTACTTTGATAAAGGCTTGGGAAAGAAAAAACAAGTGCAATATAGGCCAATGGAGGCAGAGATAGCTGAAAAGTTGAATGGCACAGGATCTTTCCACCAGCAGAAGAACTCAGCTGATAGGGGCACTCTGGAAAGGTGAGCAAAGCACTGACCATGTGAATTTTCATACTTAATAGCTCGTAGATAATTTAGGGGCAGAGCTCAGCTCTAAAATTCTGGGAGGTCAATAGAGAAAAGACAAACAACCCCCCAGTGTGACTGAATCCTGAGGAAAAGCAACGTAGGTCTCTGATCATAGTAAAGTTTGAGGAAAGCCTAAAATCCAGCAATACTTTATCCAAGCGACACACCTGAAAATGCAGAAAGAAATGACACTTCTGTTGAAATGTCTCTGCAATCATTTCAAAGCATGGAGTATATGCATATTGCCTCTGTGACACTGAGCGGGACAAAGTTTCTCTTCAACTAAATATATTATTGCCTTCTAAGCAGAGGCTAGAATAAAACAAACAAACAAAAAAGGAAGGAGTCTACCCTGAGTAGGGTTTGCACATACAGATATGTATGTCTAAACCTACCCTGCTTGTCTAGAAAGGCTTCATAGTCATTAGAGAGAATTAGGCACTTTGGAGACAGGACTTAGCTGACTCTTTCTTAGGACTCTTTCTGAGGCTGTCATGCGTTAAGGATGGGCTGGCCACTAGACGAACAACAAATGCTCTCTATTAATCCCTCACCATTCCCAAAGTGGAAGAGAAGAGGAATAAGGGAGAGAGACTTTTGGATTGGAAAAGAAAACGAAAACTGCTTTAACGAGAATAATAACAAGTAAAATGAAATCTATACCAATATACACAAAACCAACACCGAACCCAGCCCTGCTCATAGCTATTAAGTCACTGTCACCACTGACAGTGTAGGCAGACACTGGGGAAGTCCCAGACTAGACTCAGAGGCAGATGGGAACCAGATTCTGGAGCTGGGTCCTTTAACTGGATTCAGGAATGGATGGGCTCAAAGGCAGAATGGACAGAGTCCTCCTCAGACACCAACCATTGAAAAAGAGCAAGAGAGAAAGACCCTTGTGATCCCTCAGTTTTAGACCAAATAGGACGTCTATGGGATGGAACACCTTGTTGGTCAGTTTAGGGTCACCTGTCCTGTCTGCTCCTCCCTGCAGATGCAGCCTTTAACTTACTGCACCCCAACGCGGTACACAAGATTTAACAGTGACTGCGGTCTCCATAGGAGTAAGTACAAGCAAGAGCCTTTCTGCATCACAGTCCTTGACAGTGACTGTAAACACCAAGTGTTATCACTTCTAGAAGCAGATACTGTCTTCAGAAACACGCCGTTAACTTCAGACAGTGCAGTTAGTTAGAAAAGACTGAGGTAGAGAAGTTAAATCACTGAACAAAATTAGTTCTAACTCAAACCGGAACAAAAGCAAGTGTGAAAAAAAAAATCTCAAATGACCAGTGTTCCACAAATTCCTCTGTCTTTCCACTGTCTATAAAAATCCTGGGTAAAGAGACTTGTGAAGACAGATGTAGACATCTGCAGATATCTAAGTCTGTTAAGATGGATTCTTGCTCAAGGCATTATGAATCAGAGATGAGATATTTCAATCTTGGAAAACGGACTTTCTTTCTGAAAAAAAATTGAATCTTTGTTAGGTTTTGTTACAAAATACATTGACTTTTGTATAATCATGCTTGTTTTCATGTAACTGATTAATCTGGAAAGAGAATAAAAGAAGAATAAAATTGACTTTTCTCCAAAGACCAACAGAAAGTCTGTCTATCACTTCAATTTCACTATCAATTTTATTTGTACTAAATAAGGAGTCTATTTACTGCTTATAGAAATTAGCAAAGGTTTCGCGGGCACTTCGTTCTAATTTGGATCATCCCTCTGGGTCCAATCCATCTACTGTTAAACTGATTGGAAACACTCCTTTTGAGTCAGAATTGGTTCAGGCATAGAAGAATAAGAATTAACAGCTGTGCCATTCTGTGCATTACTCTTCTGCCATATCTTCAGCTTGTTCGATTAAATTCATACTAATCTTGTGAAACATACCGAACTATGTTTTATAGACAAGATGTTCAACCTCCCTGAAATATTCTGATACATTTAATCATTTGAATTTTGGAGCTAGCTACAGTCCTTCAACTTCCCAAAATGGTAAGAGCATGAACCTGAACAGATAAAGTAACAATCTGATGGCAATGGACAGTGGGATGAGGTAACTTTCCAAAACATTTTGTATGCTCATTTTTCCTTTATCCCAAATTTGTCACTGAATGACAAATTCATTGCCAGGAATCCAGAACAAGTTGCTGGAGAAGCTTCAAGTTCCTGATTAGCAGCTCTACTCATATCAGTAGCTGTCAATTCTTTGCTGCCTATTTGTCTCTGAAATGTCCACAAGGGAGGGAACCAAGGGAGCTATCCAAAATACTTGGTGACTCCAGTCATTACAAGGAAGAGGTGAGTAATTAAAGGTTTGGGGCTTTTTCCCCCCTTTATGTCGATATTGGCCAAATTAAAAAAGAGAGGGAAAAATGTCTAGTAAATCAGGCTTGGAAGGCCCTTAGGAGTGGCAAGCAATACTTTCCACTCTGAGGTGGAGATCTGAAAGCTAAGCTTTGATAATATTTAGGGAAAACAAATGAATTCTTTAAGAGCACTGCTGCATTGACTCAGACAGCCCAATGTAGACTCCCGTACAGCTGTGCCATGTGTGCTTTAAAAACTCTCTGCAGGGTCAGGCCTTCTCTCTACTCTTTGTCTCTCTACCTGAATAGTCTTCGTTCAGCCATGTAATGAGAAGTCCAAGCTCCTGTCAAGATCTGGAGGAGCTTTGAAGGTCTGTGTTCCCCCAGGCCTTTTAATGGTGTGTCGGGTGGGTCAGGCCCAGAGTCCTCCTCCTGTATCAGAGATGGAGTGGCTGCACTGCCACACAGACCTCTAATTGATGCACTTAAGTGACCTATGGCACCACTGGAGAGAGGAGGTCCTGGTTTTGCCCTTTACACTGTTTCCTGGATACCTTCTGAGGTGCCATTAAATCTGCCAGAAGAGGGACTAAGCTTAAAATATGTTCAGAAACAATGTAAGGGCAAAACTTGCACGGTGTGAATTACTAAGCACCAACACAGAGAGATCCCACTCTGCAAGTCAGGTTTCAAACTCATTGTTCTAATGCTTTGGATCCTCTGCAGACAAATGGAGGGCTGTACCTCCTTCAAGTGAGTTCCGTAAGTGCAGTTAGAAGCATCACAGCAGGAGAGATACTCAGCTGCGGTTGCATGAGGGGCCTGCTAAGATCAAGGAAATGTTGGTGCTCCATCAGTGCTAAGGAGATGCAGCTGTCGGAGGGGCATTTTCAGGTTTGTAATTCAGACCCCAGATAGAACTGCCTAACCCAGATTTATTTGCACTCTGAGCATACTGCAAAGACAAACTTTTCTTTTGCTGAGGATGGAGGGGAGCAGTGATGAGTTTATTTATGGTAAGCCCTTTGCTTATCTTACGGTGTTGATTTATGAAATAAGTATTTGGAGCCTTGTTGCCAATAGCTGTATTTTGAAGAATCAGAATATTCAAGGATATCAGAATATTCTGAGGATATCAGGAAGTATTGGGTCAGCCAAAAGTGATCCATTTTGATGACAAGTGTTACTCAAATATATTATAAAATTTAATCTTTGCTTTCAGGAGCATGCTCTGAATAGGGAAAGGGGAAACTGAGGCAGAAAGGGATAATGTTTTGGTTCTTCTCTGGATAGAGCCAAGAGTGTATCCCAGCATAAAACATAAAGACACTGTTTAATATAACACAAGGCCTCCATGTCTTGATAAAAATAATACTGTGCATAAAATGTGGGCAGGTGTGAACGTGATTTGTCAATAGAGAGCAGAGGGCATCCAATTTGTCAATCAGTTAACTAAGAGTAGCTCAATTTAAGAATGATATGTTGCTTCAACAGAAAAAATCAAAATGTTTCCTTTAGGAAGTGGGAAAATGGCATCTTTCCAGCAGCTAACCGTTCTGCCTATCATCAGTAGATATGAGTACACAAAGATGACAGTGTACACGGAAATGTAAGCATACAGCTGATCAGAGACATGCCGCTCATTTATCTATATGTGTATATACATGTATACATGTCTTCTTAAGGCATTTTGCACTGGCCTGGGTTTGAGCTTATCAATATTTATGCTGTTAGGTTTCTTTTGAGGCCATGTAGGAAGACCTGCTTTGATGCTGGGAGGATTAACTAGCTTTCTTGTCCCTTCCTGCTTCCCAGAAACTTCTGGTACTCCAGAAAAGTGGGTGAAAATAGAGTGAAAAAGCTTTAATACAAATGCTAAGTGAGTTCCTTTGAGGGTAAGCAGTTAATTAGATTAAGTGTTTCATCTCTGAAATGCATATTTAAAAATATATATATAAAAGTCACAGAAATTTATAATCTCTAAAATGCAAAAGGCCAGAAGCTGAGCTTTACAGTATTATTACCACTGTCATCCTCACTAGCTTTCATGTTTTCTCTTAATGGCAAGACCTGTCTCCTTCTGTCAATCAGGATCAGTCAGCACAATGTTATTATGTCTGCGTTATTACTCTCTCCCAGTGCTAACTGCTTTTTACCAACCTCTGTTACACAATGTTGGTTTACTACAGCAGCAATGCAGTGCTTGAAGAGGGAGGGGTGGAAGGCTTAATTTTCCTTGTCTAGCCAAGATTGACCTGAGAGTTCAAAAAGCTGGACAGAGGCATTGCTTAGTTTCTGTTTGCACAGAAGAAGCAGTGTGTGTGGGGATGCAAAAAAAAAGCAGCAAAAGAGACAAATCTGGAAGAAATGTATAATGAAAGAAAATGAAAAAAAAGGGAGAGAAAAGAATCTGAGGGCATACCTATATTAATTTTTTCATTTTAACTTTTCAAAATTAAAAGAATCTCTTGTTCTTTTTTAATGCTCTTTGCATTATGTACAGTGAATTAATTCAGTCTTAAAATAAAATTTTCTCTTAAAGAAATTAAAGTGTGTTATTTGTAAAATTTAACATCTCATCACCAAAATCTGTTATTCGTGACAAGTTCTATTCAATCTTAATTTGTGGTTTTAGAGGATAAAAAGATAGAGGAATTTTTTTTTTCCCTTCGTGCCTCATTCTAATCCCTGTTCAGGGATTTATAAAATGTTCCCTTTTTGGATATCAGAGATCAAGGGGGAATATGGTTTTCAAAAGGCCACTGCTTCCTCAGCAGTGAAGTGTGCATCATGAAATGCCTGAAGCTTTGATGGTTTTCTCCAATGCAGCGACTGCTAAAGCTGAATGGGAGCTTAGGCAGGAGGATGAAGTAATTTGTCACTACCACATCAGAGCACTGATCCCTTTGTCTCTATGCATTACGATACATTCCTAAAACTGTTTTCCGTGCATTGGCAGAGCTTGCTGGCTGAGAAAGGGGGTACTGAGGTCCCTTTCAAAGAACAGTCCAGTAAGTAGATTCTTTCTTCGTTGCCTCGTGCTTCTCTTTTGAAGACATTAGCTAAATGCTACTGTGCTGTGCTAACATTTTTCAGATTCTCAGCCTTCTTAGACTGCCAGTTCTTTCATTTAACAACATTTTAGGAATGGGATTTTACCTGTTGAACTTAATATAGGACAAGAAATAAGTAAATTGAAACCATTGATAATGATATGAAAAAGCAAGAAGCTCTGTAACTAGATACTGCTTCACAACTTGCCTGAATGCTTTCGTAGCAGTTGTAATAAAGAACTGAAAATTCATATCATAAATAAAAATGAGTAACCAACTTTTAATAAACTCATGGTAACAAAAAGAAGAAATAAAATAAAAATGAAGTAGTTAAAAAGCAAACCCCATGACTATGGTTGTGTTTTTTATAAAGGCAGCTACATAACAGTGTACCTGCACTTGGTGTGATACCTACCCGTTACCGCATTACTGCATCCTGGACAAATGCAGATAGCTCTCCTCTGGTGACTCAGCAGAAACACATCAGGCTTTGCACTTCAGGCTGTTTCCATGCAAAGTCTGCTTTTGATTTGTTTCACTGCAGCTTCTCCCCAAAACCATGGTTGCAGCTACGTGAGTGATAACAGCAGGGGCTGTAGAAAAGCCGGTGATGGCCACAGGCTTTTGAAGACCCGCTGTGAGTGCGATGTGGAAACACAGAAACCAAACCACTCAAGGATGCTCAGGACTCTTCACTAGACTTGGAGAATTACAGTATAACAGGAGGTAATAGCACAACAGAACTTCAAGTGTAGTTGCATCATGGTGATTGAAACGGCTACTGTCTAGCCATGGAAAATCACACAAAAAAGGGTGCATTTACAAATAAATAGGTTATAGTTTTTGATTATCATCCTCCTCAGTTTCATTTTTATTTTATTTTAAAAGATTGTGTGGTTTTGCCAAGCTAACGCTTAAAAGCAGTGTTACGTTTAACATTACATTAAACTTTAGTTTTACCTGAAAACATATTTTGTTTTTAAAACAGCAAGAACTGGAAGAGCAAATTGTGTACTCTGCTTTTGAACATTTCATTGGACTTTTCTGTTTAGTCTAACAGCATGATACTCCTTATACTTTTTTTCCTTAAAGAAAAAAAAGAAGAAACCTGATAGGTTAGCTGCTGTGATAGAAATTGGAGATGAGAGGGTATCTACAAGGCTGTTATTGGTGTTTTCTTTAACTTTAGCAAAATACATCCTTCATAGCCTTCAGCTAAGACAACAGCAGGAGCAGTCCACGGTAGGCTGCCGAATTAAACAGCAATCACACCATCTAGGTGCTAGGCAAGACACTAGTCCTGTGTACTGTGGAAAAAGTCCTGTGTACTGTGATTGCTGTGATGAGAAGACACTGTGAGCCTTCCCACCATTCCTGGGGAGGTGAACAGACGACATGTCATCATATCCCCAGTGTGAGTTCTGTGACATTAGGAATTATTCAGGTAAAGTGATATCTTTGTTTTAACTGCCTTTCCTAGAGATACAATGGCACCAAAGGTACCTTAAAACCATGTGTGAGGGTTTTATTTGCTTGGACAAAGGGAAGCCTTCCTATAAGAAGGCAACAAACTGTAGATGACTTGATGCCAGCTATAAGGAAGTCCCCATAAGTTCCTGCCATCCACCACAATTACAGTGGACTGATGTCATCAGGTGTTAAAGAAGGACAAATAGGCTTGGCTCTATCTCTCTGTCACTACAAACGGGTAAGACCATGCTCCTGGAATGACTCAACAGTGCTTTTTTCCCTTTTTCAGAAATTGAAATCACGCACACATACATTTAACAATAACATATTTGCTGTAAGGTTAGAGATGTCATGACAGATCATTTTCCTTAGCTGTTCTGTGATAGAGAGGATGGTTAGGTTTCTGAATCAGGTTCAGGATTTAAGAGATAAAGTACATGCTGTAACACGAGCTTCCTGTGTGATGTCAGGAGAGTATTCAGCTTTTCAAGACTGATGCTTCCATAAATTCATGTCAACACTCATCCTCAGGAGTATCGTAAAGAAAAATACAGAGATATAATGTGATTATGGTACTACAGCTATTACTGTTATTTTCACATAATTACAGTGGTTTAAGTCAATGGCAGATTTTCTGTCCATGGAATAAGGAGAGTGAAATCAACTGAAATCAGAATATTTTACTCTCACTATGTAAGGAAATGAATCTTCTTTGTACAACCAATACATGGCCAAACATCAATTTCTGGGATTAGTTGGAAGATGAGGAGAAAAAGTCGAAGGATTAAGACTTAGGAACAATTACAAGACACAACAGTACTTTCAAAAACCTGGAAAAGAGGCTCTGGTTCCTCCAAAGTCATGTGGTACCATCTAGAGACAATTATTAGGGTAAAAGAGAAAGATATATTACACATGTAAAACCAGGAAAATTGATTGAATTCATGTTCTAGAGGGAGATGAAATCGTTTCAGATCCTCTGGATTGTAATGGCATTTTGAACAGAAGTCTTTCAAGGGTTAAGGCTGGGCTGGCCACTAGACAAATGACAGATGCTCTCTATTAACCCATCTCCCTTCCCAAAGTGGAAGGGATGAGGAATAAAGGAGAGAGAATTGTGGAAAAGAAAACTAAAACTGCTTTAATGAAAATAATAACAATAAAATTACATATATACAAATATACACAAAACCAATGCTGAACCCAACACTCTTGATTACAATCACATCACAGTCACCACTGATGTTGTGGGCAGAGGCTGGGGAAGTCCCAGCAGCAGGCAGGAATCGAATTCCAAAGTTGTATTCTGGAACTGGATTCGGGAATGCACGGATTGGGATTGAAGGCAAAAGGGACAGAGTCCTCCACAGACATCGACCATCGAAAAGGAGAGCAAGAGAGAAAGACCCTTGTGATCCCTCAGCTTTATACCAAATATGACATCTACAGGATGGAACACCTTGTTGGTCAGTGTAGGGTCACCTGTCCTCTCTGATCCCTCCTGCAGGTACTGCCTCTGACTTACTGCACCCCCAACAAGGTACACAGGATTTAGCAGTGACCTTGGTCTACCCAGGAGCAAGTACAAAGCTAGAAATTTTCTGCATAAACATCAAGCATTATCACTTCTAGAAACAGACACTGTCTGCACAAACATGCCGTTAACTTCGGGAGGTGCCATTACTTAGAAGAGACAGAGCTGAACAGTAAAGTCACTAGAAGAGAATTCTGTTCTAGCTCAAACCAGGATGAAGTCATATGACTATCTTAGTCATGAACCACGAACTTTCTCAGCAAACTATGGGGCATTTGCACTGAAACTTGGATATTCCATGCTTGTTTGTGACGAGAGGAATATACTCTGTCAAGGAGACCAGAAGAAACAAGAAATCTTTGCAAAAATGCTATACACGTCTTGGGTCCTTGTTTGGTAAGCGTACCATCAGCCTTCCTCTTTACCTGAAATGAGAAGAGACAAAGTATGACCAAATTCCTGGCTCTGGCTGTCTTGACTCAGTGGCATAACTGGCAGTAATAATAAAACTAGATCACAGATTGCTGCTAAGGAAATTCAGCAGTAAATTATTGACTTGCTGGAACCAAAAAAGTTTCACGATTATAGGTTGTTCTCTGATTCAAAAAAGCCCAAGACCTAGGTTGAGGTCTTTGCAGCACTGACCTAGTGCCTACCTTCAATACAACCTGTGTAAATAGATGCATGCGAGGGACATATTTGATCATTCAGCCTCACAGTTGGTAAGCACCTGTAATTCCTGATGAAACTGCAGAAAGTATGATCTGTTCGCAGTTAGGAACCTTGGGGTATTTCCAGTGAGGCTGACTCAATATTTTCAATTTGTGGCCTAGACCCTGAGGGTCAAATCCTCCCTCAGATTTCCTCTGGAAGGTTATGATACTAGGACACCAATGCACTATGAAAAGAATTTAATCCTTCCTGCCAAATGAATGCAGTACTTGTTCCATTCAGTGATCAAACTCAGCAAAAAAGAATGATGCCAACTTGAAGGATGAAACAAGAAAATCTCACCATGTTATGAAGTTAAAAGATGGTACAATAACTGCATGACATGAAGTTGGAAAGACAGGCAGTGTCAGCTTGAAAAGAGCAATGCTGAGGAGGCATTCTCAGTTTATTACTTGGGTTCAAGTAGAGGTGAAGGTAGTCAAAATAGTAGGATTCCCTGCAAAATATATTCATTATTGGAAAAAAAGTACAATAAATATTATTCAGAGCAAGTTCATATTCTTATCAACAGCTTCTGTCACTTGTGCTCACTGCACCAGCTTTGAGGTTATAAACATTTTAGCTAAAAAACCCCAGAACTATAGGTTCAGAGAAATCCTTGGGATAAGTACTTGAAGATAAATAACAGCAAACTGGCTATTTCCCCTTGACTCCTCAAGTTTTCTTTACCATCAAGGCCTCATACCAACAATGAAAATGCTGCTGTAAATGAATGTACCCTTACCCTCTCTGCAAAAGTTGTTTGAAGCAGAGAAAAAACTAAAACAGGAGTTGATTGAGGCTTATCTACCATGTTAAGTGTGGTAGTTTTGGCTGGGGTAGAGTTAATTTTCATCATAGAATCCATTGTTCGGATTTGTGCTGGAACACAGGGATGTTTTCATTATTGCTGAGCGGTGCTTACACACAGTCAAGGCCTTTTCTGCTTCTCACACCAACCCACCAGAGAGCAGGCTGAGGGTGCACAAGAAATTGTGAGGGGACACAACTGGGACAGCTGACCCCAACTGACCAAAGGGATAGTCCATACCATATGACATCACGCTCAGCATATAAAGGTGGAGGAGGAGGAAGGAAGGGGGGAACATTCAGAATGATGCCATTTGTCTTCTCAAGAAACTGTTTAACACGATGGAGCCCGGCTTTCCTGGAGATGGCTGAACACCTGCCTGCCCATGGGAAGTGGGGAATGAATTCCTTGTTGTGCTTTGCTTATGCATGTGGCTTTTCCTTTAGCCATTAAACCGTGTTTGTCTCAGCTGATGAGTTTTCCCACTTGTACTTTTCTGATTCCCTTCCCCATCCCACTGTGGGTGAGTGGCAAGCAGCTGGGTGGTGCTTAGCTACCAGCTGGGATTAAACCACGACAGTGAATCAGAAACTGAAAGTGGCCTTCAGAAAGACCTCCTCGTGCTTTACTAAACATTGATACATTTCAATTGCATAAAGTGAAAGCAAAAGTTGAAAGAAAACATATTTCTTTATTGTTGGTTTTTTCATAACACAGGAATTGCTGAATTTTCAAGAAAGCAAAATATTGCAAAGCCTTATGTCCTCTTTTCTAGAAAAGAATTTTCTTTCAGAAGTTAATACTTTTGTTCCTTACATTAACATTTTCACTTCTACTAGAATTATAACAGGGCAGAGCTGTTGTCAAAAGAGTAATATATTAAAATTGCATTCAAGATTCAATATTTTACTGTTCCTGCTTTCAAACTCTAACAACACCTATACCCAGCACCCTACTGGTAAATATATTTTCTTTGATCATTGCAACATTACTGATTTGAGTGATAAATATTACATCAACAGATACTTTTGCTTTTGTTTTCTCAGTGTGAGGTTTTCAAAAGAGAGTCAGTTCCTTCAAGGCCAAACAAAATTTTTGTACTCTGTATTTTGCTTTTTATTTTGGGGTGTGTTTTCATCACTAAAATGGGTTTTACATCCACGGGAGCAGGAACAGATGGAATTGGAGCCCATTACATTTATCTGAAAGGGAACACATCTGGAGCGTAAACGATTTTGGCTTTCCAAAAGCAGAAGGAATAATTCTTAGTGCCATGACTGTATATTATAGTAATACAAATTTTAATAACATTTGTTTCCCTTGTGTTCAGTGGAATCTGTTACTCAGGACTTTAGGGGTAGATACAGGTGACACTGAGTCAGGAGTTTCCTTATTGTAAAAAATTGACTTACATACGTCATCTTCTTTGAAGAAAGGATAAAAGTAAATATGTGTATTCCCAAGAAGGTAGTTCTCCCAGAGAACATTCAGGGCCCACACCTCAGGAGACCCACATCTCTGGCCCACTTTAGGAGCATTTATTTTATTACAGTAATGCCTGCTAAAAATAATCTAAAAAGTAATAATCCCTGATAAAAGGGTCGGTAATCTAAGGATAAGACAGTCAACAGATAGTTATTGATCAACATCGAAGGTGTGTAGATTTAGCATGCTGAAAAACAGGTTGCTTCTCTGTAGCTAAGATAAGATTGGATGAAAAAAGGGGCTTGGTTTCTGAGCTCTAGGGGACTCAACAGGACTCTTTTATCTCTCTTTTATATGCAGTACTCACATAATACTTTTGTTTCCATGCTTGATATATGAAGGGTAGGAACTTCTGTTTCACTCCTCCTCTGGTCCACAGGGTGTTGCAGGTATCTCCATCCATCTGCTCTTGCCTTTGCCTGCTACGTGTATCCGTGTACTTTTTAACCATCCTTCATTACTCCCCTTCCCTAGTTAGCTTGCTGAGGTCTGTCATTGCCACTTCTCCCCGAGCTCTGGCAGGCATATCATTAAAACTTTTTTTTTCCTCCATACCCATCAAAATATTTTTGGAAAAAAATGCTGAAAATGTATTTCAGAACAGCCAGGCCTCCTCAAATACATAACAAAGGCCAAAAAAAAAAAAAGATTCCACTGCAATTGTGCTAAACTTAAAAAAGAGGATCTATACAAAAAGGAGGAAAATTGTTTAAAAGAACATAAAAAAGGTAGCTAAGAAAATTAAAACTCAGCAGGTGACATAGAGACTTTTGAGGGACCACACATGGAAAGCGCAGTGCCCGTGTGCAATACCTTTAGCAATGAACTTCACAAGAAGTAGAAATGGCTCAGCAGCAAGTTTAAAAGATGTCTTTTTTAGAACTGAGCATGTATTAGTAGAAAACCTGAAAGCTGCATCTAAGTGAAGAAAATAGAAACGGTTGTCACCTTTGGAAGACTAAACAGGGGTAAGTGATCAGCCCTCTTCATGGAGGAAGGTCAGCAGCGCAGTTGCACAGCGTGCTGTTCTTGGGCTGCTGTTTAATGTAGTCATAAATGACCTGGAAAAGGGGATGTGTTATGAAAAAGTTTGCTGATGATACGGAGTTCTTCAAGGTAGAAAGGATGCTGTTTGTTGAGACTAATTGCAGAATGTCCTTACAGGATTCAGTGGCTGGGTAAGAAAATGGCAGATGAAAGTAAATGTAGATAAATGTAAAACAATGTGTGTGTGGCATGAATAAACAATTGTAGCTTTACATACAAAATTATAGACTTTGAACTCACTCCAGTCACTGGGGAATGAGACTTTGGGGCTGAGATGAATTATTCCTTGAATATATCCATCCAACAGCAATAAAAATAAATGGAAAAGATTCACAGAAAGGAATAGAGAACAAAACAGAAGCCAGTTTCATAAAGCCATGGTTTGTCCCACGCTGAACACTCTGTGGCTGTTATGGTTCCTCTGTGCCAAAAAAATGATATATTAGAGTCATGATTATTATACAAGCAATGCCTGGGTGATCTCGCATTCTTCATCATGAAAAGCACACGATTCAGGGAGCTCAAGGTCATGAATGGCACGGAGATCATGTGTAATGATCATCTGTTTACTCCTACCTCCAGCACAGTAAGTTGGGTGCATTAAATGGAGCTGGTGAGATACAGATTATTCACATATGTCAGAACATTCAAGGAAGGGAATTCTGGAAACTGATTCCCAGATGAAGTTTCAGAGCACGACATGGTCACATATGCTGCTTTATGGAGCATTAGAAATCCCACAGAATTTCTTGAGGCTGAGGCTCATCATGCAGGTTACAAATGCACCTGGTCCAGTGACAACATGAACTGAAACAAAATTCTATTAGCTGTCTGAAATTTTGGAATTTTGCTCTCCCCAAAAGCTTTCGCATTTTTCTATGCCATTCTTCAGGGACAGCAGATGATTCCTAGTCATTCTGCATGTTTCTCCTTACCCATATAGCAATCCTGCTTTAAAATCTTCGTTAAAAAAAAACCAACAACTCTTACTTTTAATTTCCAATTTTTTTGAGGGAAGTGCTTCCCATGCAGTTTTTACAGCGTTGTACAGAGATGGATTATCACATCTGTGCCCCATTAAAGAGTATCTGTACATCAGACAGCCCAAACTGTATTGGCTTTTAGCTGTCATATCACATTGCAGTTTCAGGTCTTATTGGCCAATTTCTGTCTCCGGTAAGTCACTATTAGCACAAGTACTCTGGATTTTTTTTTTTTTTAATAGGATCATTGTCATGTTCTGTTATTATTTTCCTCCCCTTCTGCATTTATTAGCTTGCATTTCCCTGTGACATTTCATTTTGAGGTTTTCTGTTTATATGTCTAACCTTTCTAGGTCATTTACCCTCACTGCTGTTGGCAACCACTTCACAAGGCATACACTCCATATATATCATACTTCTCCTTTTGCTTACTTCTGGTGTATATGAAAAGTCAGAACAATTTTCTTCTTATTTTGCTACCTCAGAAATACTAAGAATATCATCTACAATCTTCCAAGAGTTGGTCAAGATTTCAAGGGAGTTACTGGCCACCTGATCCCCAGAGAGTCTGATTACTACAGGTGGTTGGACGTTTGAAGATGCAGGTGAAAGCCCAGGAGACTTCACCAAAGTACCTAAATATGAAGTACTAAGTACTTAACTACTCTGATAGTAAGAAGCTTACCAATAAGGTAAAAACAGTGAATTGGGGCTCTCCCATTCTTGCAGGGGTTTCTGCAAGAAGAAAGCTCCAGGTGGTATGAGGCAGTAAGGGGATTTGATACCAGCAGATCAGGGAAAGCTCTCCTGCCTCACCTCACCTTGTCCTTCTTGTCTTGTTTGTCATCTTTTTATTTCCCCTTGAAAATTTCAGTCTTTCTTTTGTTGTAGTTCTTTATGTGATTGGGGGAAAAAAATCAACGGTTATGTATTAGCAATCAGTTCAGGGAATCAGAGGTAAATTTTTCTAATAATTATTGGAACAAAAAACTAAACCTTGAAGCCAAACAGGCAAAGGACAGATTTTGCAAGGTGGCAGGTCTCCACTGGGTTTGCTTTACTCCTGTGTCCTGCTGTGGGAGATGTGAGTTGAGCTGTAGGCACAACAAAATGAAATGCAGTGCTTTCAAATTTTGTACCGACTTGATTTTTACTTCTCAGTGACATTTAAGATTTGCCAGCATTGTGATCCTTCTATGTTTAGAGACAGAGACATAAGACCTTTATCTTACCTCCAGAGAGAAATTGTTTTTATCAGCCAAAACCACTACTTCAGGCTGCTTTGGTACTCTTGTTGATTGATTGACCAATTTATTTTTTCTTTTCTTTTTACTTTTCGTTTTTCTTTCTTTTTTTTTTTTTTTTTAAAGAGGGCTAGATTTACAAAATGCGATAGATGAGGCACTGACAGTCCGTTTTGATAGACATTTTTATGATTAAAAGACTGGCTTGGGCTGTGGAAATCCTCAGATCTTCTTCTACCTCTGTATGTAGAGATCTGAGAAATCTCTGTCCACAATATCCCAGAAAATGGATCTGGAGGAGCAACCCAGCATTTAAAAAGAGAGAAGGGTGAAAAATTTCAGACTCTGGTTGACGCAGTTCTTTGCACAAATTATCATTAAGAAAAGGTGAGAATCCAGATATTTCTCTCACCAGCTGAGAGCTTTCATGTCTAAACCAGTGAAGTAACTTAGTCTTCGGATCTGGTAACTTCACATATTCCATGTAAATAGTAAATGACCCAAAAGGAAAACCATTAGGTTTAGAGAAATCTGGGCAGCTGTGGAGGGGTATGCAGAAACACCTCAGCCAGGTGTGGGAACTGTGGTTAAGCCTTTCACACCCTGAATAATGCTCAGACCGCTGGGATTTTATATAGAAAAATACCTCCACTTCTCTCTTCTCCTCTTTCCTTTCAAGAACCAAAACCACAAAGATGTTTTAAAAATATTTATTGAAATTCATTTTTTTAAAAGAATTCGGTTTGATTTGAACCTGTTTTCCCATGAAATTTTTCATTCCACTGCTAAATTGGAAATAAAGGACTCAGACAGCCCAGTGCTTAACTGTTTCTTAAATCAAAGGAAGTTAACTGACTCAGCACTTACAAACTGTCTTCCTGGGTAACAGTTTTGAATATGCAGGTGCCTAAATGCCTCTAAAAATGTGAACCTTATCGTTTGTGTAGGATAGTTGATAGATATCAAAGTACTGTAGCTAATTGCTCTTATTATTTGCAAGAGTAAGGCATGAGCATCTTTAGCAAACTATCCCCTCTTCATTAAGGTTAATTACTTGTTAAAATTTAATAGCAAAGGTGTAAAATAAAAAATGAAAAATGGCTTATATGACCTGTCATAAGAATTCTCTTTCTGCCTTAATTGTTCAGGCTTCATCCTTTTCTTTAACACCACAACTTCGAGTTTTAGCATAGAATAAAGTTCCATCCCACATGGGAGTTAAATATCAAGTAAAAAAACCTATACAAGACAGTAATCAGCTACAAAGAGAAAGAAAATGTAAAGAATGAAAAAAAAAAGCTCAAACTTTTTTTCAGGTCGTTGACAGGCAGAATTCTGCAAAGGATTAATTTTACTTCTTATCACTGGCGTATCCTTCCAAGCACAATAGGGAAATTGCTTAAGAGCCAACACGCCAGGCTTTACAACAGTGACTCATGATTGAGCTAATGGGTGACTAATGTAACGTGACATACCATAAGCTGGCTATGAATGCAGATTTTGAATGCCAGTGGCTGATCTGAGCTGGTGGACAAATTCTGCTCAAGAAACTGGGACTGAGTAAAATGAAAAGAAAAGAGAAATTGTGGGCAATATAGGAAGGCATAAGATGTCAAGCAGATAAAAGGTGCTTCATGGTTTTGGCTCTGCACCGCACAGATTAGCAACCCATGAACACAAGTCAGTGGGTTCGTGTTATACTGAATCTGCTGCGCTTCAGAGACAGGCTTCTTCTAACCCCCTTCCAATTCCTCTCCCCGACGTGTTCTAGCCGCTGCTCTGGCACTATATTTAACAATCATAGAAACATAGAATCATACAATAGTTTGGGTTGGAAGGCACCTGTAAAGGTCATCTGGTCCAACCCCTGCTGTAGTGAGCAAGGATATCTTTAATTCAGGTTGCTTTGAGCCACATCCAACCTGATCTTGAAAGTTTCCAGGAACAAGGCATCTATGCATCACTTCTCTGGGAAGCCTGCTCCAGTGTCTCATCGCCCTCATTGTATAAAAATTCTTCCTTATATCTACTCTGAATCTCCCTTCTTTTAGTTGAAAACTATTACCCCTTGTCCTATTGCAAGAGGCCCTGCTAAAACATTTGTCCCCATCTTTCTTGTAAGTCCCCTTTAAGTTCTAAAAAGTCAACCACAACAAGTTACTTCAACTCACTGATATTACGAAGAAATAATCAACCAAAAATAGGTTTTGTGTTTGAGCATCAAGTTCAACTGACTCACCTTGCAGCTGAACAACTGTTAAAGCCCACACAACCTGCAGGTGGGGGCAGAAGAATAGAGTGAGATTGTGCTTTGTGATGAAGCTTACACTGAATTATGTGGAACATAAACAGCACTATCAGCTTGTGTTATGTTCTGGTTAGGGTTGTGAGCTCTCACTGTTTGGGTCTGAGTATATGCTGAGACAGCATTAGTTATCTGTCAAACACAACAGGCACAACACTCCCGGTCCTCTATTTAACTTTGTGCAAGTGTGGTTGTATGTCTCCCAAGTTTTCACAAAGTATTAGGCAGCATTAGACCTTGCAGCTGCTCTGTGTAAAACTCTGATGATTAGCTGTAACTTAGCCACAAAAACAGACTCCACATTTTTTATTAACTGGAATAAAATTGACTATAATTCTGGAAATATTTATCCTAACATATAAACTAAGAGCTTAATTACGTAAATAAGTCATGCCTAGGACCTTGCCTAGAACTCTGTTGTTCCTGTTAAACAGAACCATGTTCTGTACCCATTGTGTTCAAGGTAGAGCGTAACGGGTAATGGCAATATTTTATTTGCTTGAAATAAGGAAAAGCAGGAGGGAGGAGCCAGGACTCCATTAAGCCAAGTGTCGGGTCCCATGATGAGGGAAAGGAAAGGCAATTAAATACAACACTGGGAAGTGAAGGGTGATGAGCTTGGGACATTTTTTAATATTTTGATAGGTTTTCCCTTCAATGTGGATTATTGGAAACATTGAGACAGGCCTTAAAACTCCAGTAAGACTTTGGTGCAACAAGTGAATGAACAAGGATTAAAGGACTCCTTTGATGACTTCTTAAGAAGTTCCTTGACTCACTCTCACTCTATCTGTTCGTTTTAACCATCATGCTCCAAGAATCAATGTATCTGAGATCTTTATGCACCCTGGTTAGGTTTGTGAGCCAAAGTCCACATCATCAGAAGTTATATATGTAAGAGCTAATACACAGCTCAGTGACAGGATCTGTGTGAATCTCTCCTTAACATAATAAATGACATAACATAAATAAATACCAGCATGAACTTAGCACCCAAAGTTAATCACCACCTTAAGAACTTTTATGCTGCAGTACTTTTTAATTTCATAATTCATCTCTCTTTTTTCACCTTTGCATGGACCTTGTTTGCTGGTGAGAACTGCTTCTGGTAAAGACTGAAACACAATAAAAGATGTCTTTTTATGAAGAGCTCTATGCCCATTTTGTCACACGATGCTTTATTTAAGCCTATTAGCATAGCAATTTAATTTCTATTCTTCTTGTCAATGGCTACCTGCAACACCTGTAATGTTTAAAAACAGGAGCATTACAAACTGATTCAACATTAACAATAGCTACTAACAGTGACTACTGTGAAAATTGCATGTACATGACAAGGGAAATGTGTTTTAAAGAAAATCAAATGGTGAATGTGAGAAACAAGTATGTGTGAATAAAAAAGAGGAGGTTGCAACATCTTAATCGCTATTACTTGTTCAGAGAGAGAGTTTCTAACTCGAAAGGAGAGGAATCGTTCGTTCCTTTTAACCTTTCTTCTTGAGATTGACTCACCTGAGTCTTAGCAACATAAGCTTGCATAACTTCCTGTTTATTAGCAGCGTACTTCTTCCTTATAATTAATCCCTTGGTCTTGCTTCTTTGTGGGACCCAGAGATTGAGCAATGATGTAAAACTTACATTTCAGCATTGAGGTCAGTGGACCTACATAGTGCTGTAAGAATTTACCTGAAGTCCATATATTTCCACAGGAGATGCAAAATCAGCCCCCACTCCTTCCCAAATGTTAATACAAGCTATTGAAGTAGAATATTATCCCCATTGCAGGAAAGATAAATGATACGAAATTTCTCAGACAAATATATGAAGTGAGGTAGAGAGCAATTTCTGCCTTGTAAAATAACAAGACCTGGAAAAAAAGCTAAACTTGGCAATATGGATGAAGAACATGATGTGTTAAAGAGTAGATCATTGGTAATAGAGAGAAGGGAATGGAGAGATGGATAGTCTGTCTCTTTTATATACACCAGAAGGAGCTCTACTTAATGCTAATATTAGTAGATAATACCGATTGAAAGTATTCCTGGCAGGTAATAATTGAATGACTCTCTGATGGGCTGATATACAAATCTGGGGATTCATATTGTTAAACACTAGTGTGAGAGCATTTCTGTTCTATTTTGGGTGGTGGAGGATGAGAGAATTAAGTGCTTGTATGTGACATCAAATATCTTTTTATTATCTTTATAAGTGGAATTTACTGTACTAAACTGGGAAGAAGAATAAGTATTTTTTTTAATAAGCCATGATGACACTATTTAAACCACAAAAATATGTTTGTACAGTGTAATCTGACATGCATTTATTAAGCAACACAGTAAAATTATAAGCTGTGGTCTGCTAGGTTCAGCTTTCTTACTCTGGATTGCAGTAGATATTACATCAATAAAAACCTTGATAATATCACTTTATTTTTTTATTTCAAAGGCATGCAGAACAACAAAAATCTTCATATGACAAAAGGCAGAGAAACAACAGACAGCTTGAGCTATTTACACGATCTCTTTTGGGAAGGTGAGAATAGTTGAGGCAGCAAGAATTGGTGTTAATTTCAGGGATTCCCTTTCCCCAATTCCCATACCATTAACCACTCACATTTGTTCTCGTAAAATGTATCTTGATGCCCTGTACAAAACAATACTGAAGCATTTCCTTTGTTACACTTCATGTATATGTCTCTCTTAAGCGCTCTGCCATCTAAATCAGAACATTCATTGAAATTAAGCAGCACAGCAGCTACCATGGTTATCCTTTTTGCTGTGATAACTCTGTATCTCTAATGTTTTTCAGGTTCCATTCTTCTTCCTCTAACCTCCTTCTAAATACTCTTATTCAAAGTTATAGTTGGAAGACTTACGACAAAGGGTTATTTGCCTATCTGTCCTTTGACACAATGACTGTCACTCATTTGCACAAAAACATTCTAAGCTGCGGATTGCAGTGACATTTACAATAAACCCTTCACTAGTAGGTGTGTATAGTCCTACTAGTTTTGTTAACTGTGATACTACAATTAGTACTCCGGTAGCTATCAGACCATATAAAGCAAATAACTTAGAGAAAGGAAAGGTTTGGAAAAAAACCCAGTAAAGTTATTGAGAACTTACATGGCTATGTTACATAATTTTATTGAGAATGTGGACTTTTATTACTCTTGTTATTAATTAAGAACTTCCAATCAAAATCTATCTTCAATACTGATTTTGCAACAGCAGAAATTGCTTCTGTGTGTTACACTTGTAACTTGGCAACTGAAGCTAGACTAGGGAACAATTTTCTAAAACAACTGCTGGTTCATCAACACTAGCAGATTACTTTTGCTAAAATTTTATTTTTAATAAATTAGTTATGACAAAAATAAAGTGTTTCATTCTTTTGGTTTACAAATATTTTATTGTGTTTTTTTTTTATATACAGCTCATGATAAGGAAACATTGGATACTAAAACCAATGACAAATGGCAGTTAGATGACAAATTTATCCAGTAGAATATGAATTTAAAAACTAATTACCATTTAGAGTAACAATAATTAGCACAGTGGATATGATATGTCATATCCAATTATGCAAAACATTCAGTGATATAACAGTAAAAACATTATAATTTTAATATATTTCACAGATTACCAAACAAGGTAAAATGTCCGATAAGAAGCATATCAAGTTATTTTGTTTCCTGATATAAGAACTTTTCATTATCTTTATTTTTTATAACTCAAAATATCAATTAATAAAGCAAAGGTCAGCAAATCCTCTGAAAGAGAATTTTTGATATTTGACTCATTGCACTCATTTCGGTAAAATTCTCCAGTTGTACCAGCTGAAGAAATAGAAAAATAATTTGACTAATTATTTATAAGAAAGTGAACTATTTCCAATTGCTAGTGGTCAGCATCAGGGGGAAGAAGGTAAGAAAGAAGGGATTTCACAGGAAGCAAATATGGCATTAATTACATCGCAAGAAGTAAGATCTGGAGGGACTGTTTGAGGAATGCTTATTTATTTTTTTTGTGCGTTCTTATAGTACTTGACTGTTCTTCCCGATTTTATTGAAAAATACAATACTTCGGATGTGCTAAAGGCTTGGCCTCAGCAATGTCCTGTAAAAAACATTTTTGCAGTCTAGGATCGCGGTGAATAGATATTTTCTCACAATATTACAATCAGATTTCCCCTTATTCTTGTATTGATCATAGAGAACAGAAACTTCTGTAAATAGTGTATTTCTTATGCTTTTGTTATCTTTCCTCATTTCCTCTCAAGTATGTTGAAATATAAACAAAATCCATAAATACAAATTGTAAACTTATATGTACATATGTTCTGATACAGTTTTAATTTCCTGATCACATATTGTCTTCTTCAGGATCTCTTTTTTTTTGAATATTTTTTTGTCATGAAAAAGCAGGAAACATTCAGAATTCCTGGGCATACCTCCAAATTTTTCTGGTAGCATGCACCAAGAGGATTGTAGACCTTCTGTTAATCTCACACTGTCTTCTTCCACTAAAATTCCACCCAGTTAACATCTGCCCTCTTCTACCCTCTTCCTTGTTCTTTAGAGTCTGTCCTTCTCCCATGAGGTTACCATCAAATCTCAGATTGTTGCCTATGTTCTCATGCAAAAGTTTATCACTTTTTGCATAATATGGTGGACAAAGAATCCACCTAAGTCCAAAGATTCTAGAGGCTAGGGCTAATCCGTATTCCTGAGCCTTCAAAAAGCCAGTCGCACCCCACCAGTCTGGCATACAGACCCCTTATAAAACGTGTATCAGCCAGGAGTGATTTCATAATCTGGTTACAGTGTGCCGACACCAGACGTGAATGACAAGTAACACCTCCAAAGTTGTCCTGGTTTAAGATAAACAGGACTGTTTTGGTTTGATGGACTTATCAAACAGCCAATTAGTGTATTCCTCTCCTGCACATTAGCACATCTCACTGGCTGTGGAGCTTTTGGTGGAACAGTGTTTTTTTAAGAATGGCATGCAGATGGAAAAATCTGCCTTTTTCGCCTGCCTCTCGGACCACTTACAACCCCCCTTCTTTGCTCGCTGCCACTTGCTGCCTGCCCTCAACCCTCCTTCTCACTTGCGCTGGGATGCTGCTGATCAGTGCTGCCGCTTGGCTCAGCTCCACCTCACCATCCATGACCACTTCTGGCTGCCACTCGGCGCTGCTGGGCCACCGCAATCAGACCACGTCCTCCACTGCCCCGGCCCCTTGCTGCTGCCACATGCTCTGCCGGCTCTGCAGTGATTTCTGCCACTCCTGCTGCGTGTTCCTGCTGTCACTTCCTGGCCTGGCCCTGCGCGGGGACTTGCAGCCGATCAGTGCTGGTCCTGGCCCTGACCGTGCCACATGTCACTGCCACTGAACTGACTGGTAGCTTCATTTGCTGGGTTTTTTTTCTTTAACCCTTGCTGCACCAGATTTCTGATCCTATATAAACTTGTTATATTTGTTTTCTACATACAATATTTTTCTATTGTAAAACTGTTTTAGTTTCCCAAACTTAACAGAAGCCTCAACAACTTTTTTTTTTTTTTCCTTCTTATCTCTCTTCTTAACCATTTGTCCTGGAACGGGGTAGGGGCTGATTAGAGAGAGAGTTCTGTCCAGTGATTGGTCCACCTCGGCCAACGAGTGACAAAAATGATCACAGGATTTTTTTTCACCATTTTAGACGAAACTGGGAGAATAACAAGTTAGCTTACCTATAATTCATTTTAATTCCTAAGTAATTTCTCCGAGGGTGGAAACCTTATCCAAATTTATCCACACTCCAGTTTGAACCATGGACAATTTCTCTTTATGTGGAAATGGAAAAAGAAACCCAAAGAATATATTCTGCATTACGGAGAAAGAAAGCAATAACAACAAAAAGATATTTTTGGTATTAATTTTAACTGTTTCATTTGGTAGTGGGAGAATTTTGAAAGAGAGGACATAAGTTACCCTTACTTTGTACATACCACTGAGTGTTCTCTTCTTTCATGAAGATCTTTCTACTGTGGAAGAACAGAATACATGTCAATACTTTAGATAAGACACAGTGACTGTAGTGAAGAGTTCACAGTAGCAGTCAACACAGAACTTGATAAAATCAGGAAAGGAAGAAATGGGGGTTGTCTGGCTTCAGTACTCTGAATCTAGCCCCAACAGCCTTTTCTCTGTTACTGCAAAATCAATACACTAGCAGGGATGCTTGTGTTGTGAGGTCTTTTATTTTATGTTTACTGCATTTAAGTTTTCTGATTGCTGTCTCATACATTCTGCATTTGTGAAACCAATGGAATTTCAAGGTATAAAAACAGAAATAAAATTTGTTGATCGAAACATTCACTCTAGGCATAGGAAAACAGACTGCAGAGCCTTGGTTATTACATAGTACTGAAACATATCTATTTAATTTTTTAGCAGTCCACAAGGGAGTGGGGTAGATGCTCAGAACTACATGCTGAGTTTTTTCTTGTCTTTGTAATGTAATCTCAGCCTTGTAATGACGTGAAGGAGCTTGGCAGCCAGGTGAACGCCCTGATGGATGTCTTGAGGCCAGTACCTGCTTCCTTCCAGTCCAGCAGTGGTGTGTAGCCAGATGACCCCAAGATCATATGCACAGACCAGGGTGCTGTGATGAGGGCCTGTTCTGGCAGGAGTGAGATAGCCCTTTAACTGCATGAGTCATTACTGGGGTATGATGAAGAACTCTTCAGCAGTATGCTGAAAACCTTGATTTTTCCTTTTGTTTTTGCATATCTGCTTTCAGTTCCTGGGACCAGGAGCCTCCCCTTTTACCCTTGAAAGCACACTGCTCTGCAGATCCTGCAGGGGCATACGCAGAGCAGGGATTGATTTCATCTAAGGTGAGCTTTAGTCAAACTCTTATGCATATGGGTTGTTTTAATTGCTGTTTTATGAACAGTCTAGCTTAAGATTGCTCTGGAAAGTAAACAAAGACTTCCTCATCAGTATCTGTGCAAGATCAGCACCTGTACCAGGAATTACTTCATTGAAGTAGCTGTTTTGTCTTCCTCAACAAAACTGCAAGGTGCTAATAAACAGTAAGTATTCTCAGCGCACAGTATGTACAAATGTTCATCCTGTATGTGTAGAAGCTGTGAATTAAGCATCCCCTGGAACAGGAATCAAAGTCCTACACATCTATTAAATCCTACTAATAGGCTTTGTATGCAGTGATAGATGTCTGCGCTTCACGTGGATTTCCAGAAGACTTTGTTGACAAGTCAACAAGGAGAAAAAAGATGAGATCTGGTGGTTGCATGTCCAAAAGAACCTGTGCAGGGATCTTGCTGTTCAACAAATTAGAGAGTGGTTTGGAAAGGTGTGAAGAGAGAGGTGACAAAGGTTGCTGGCAATCCTAAATTATTAAGGGCCAACAATTAAATGTTGAAAGAATACTGATGTAGTAGATAAATTCCAGTGTAGGTAGATGTAAAATAAATCAAACCCATGAAAACAATCCTAGCTTTATACTCTTGTATAAGCTGCTGATTATCATGCTTGAGTGAGATCCTAGAGGTATAACAGACAAGTATTTCTATGCAAATACCCACTGTTAACCATCAAATTGAAACCCAGGAAAGGAACAGGGAACAAGAAAAATCTGGAAATCTGTGATGCACTTGTGTATGAAAATACCACCTGAAATTATTGCCCCTTTCCCTCTCCTTGTTTTCTAAACAGGTATATGAAAAAAATTTGCAAAGGGTTTGGTAAAACTGAAGAAGTTTTTAAGAGAGGGTTTCCTTCGCAGATCATCAAAGGATTGAAACAACTTCTGTACAAGGGATGGCCAGGTACACTTGGGCTCTGCAGCCTGGGAAAGAGATCTTTGAGAGAGATAATGGCAGAGGTCTACAAAATCAAGGGGAGTTAACCGGGAAATGACTACTATTGTCTCTTCCACTATAACTTAGGACATCAAATAAAGATAGCAAGTGGCAGGTTTAAATTTAATAAAAGAAGATAGCTCTTTGCATAGCTTGGAATCAAGCTGTGGAAATCCTTGCTACAGCTTGGAGAAGCTCATGAGGTTGAAAAAGTATAGCAGAACATTTTGAAATAAAAGTCCACTGAGATAAGACAAAGAGATGGATACATACAGGGAAAATACCTGTGGTGAGGACCCTAAGAAGCAAATAGATAGTGTGACTATTCTCAGACTTGGGAGAATTTTGTTTTTGGAGAACACCATATTTGTGATGTGGATACATAAGCTGCACCATCTGATAACCATTAACTATTAACCACTGACACTAAGCTCCACTTGGAACCATGAATCAGCCCAAACAAAATAGGGTGATGTTTCCCCACATTCTTTGGTTCCTCATTAAACCTTTCCATTAACCTATTGAGAGTGTGTTGAAATTGAGCATTTGTAATTGTTTCTATTCCACTTCTTTTGCTCCTCTATATCTGCATAAAATCTCCCTGCTTTGTCCTTGATTCTTGTTAGTGAGTCTCTGCAAGGGACTGCCATACAAAATATGCACAATTAACAGAAATCTTTAGGCATATCTCTCTGATAAACTACTACAGCAACAAATTACTGCTTAGAGAAGAGACTGTGTTCTTGGAGGGAATAAAATCCTAATAAATGTGTAGTATGCAGGTGCCAATAAAATTATTGAATTAAATACCTTGGAGAGAAAAGACTTTATCAAATAAATGTCTGAGCCAATTCTCATATACTGGACCATGATTACAATGCAGCTTGCAGAAACACACACTAAAGAGAAAAATGTGCTCGGTGTTTTGTGTGTACAACAAAGACAGCAGAAGCAATATGAAATTGGTCCTAAATTTAACTGAGTGAAATGAGGTACAGATAAATGGCAGAAAGTCCAGTTATGAGACCTCAGTTGGGGGATTCTGATCTGCCGTGTAAAAAAGTAGCAACAATGCAAATCAGCCTTATTAGAGGGTACAAAAAATTTGGCACAGTTTTCATTTGAGTAATAATACACAGTCACGTTCTACACACCAAGTCCTTTGGAAGTGTCATATCAGGCAGTACCTGCACCAGCATCTTCTCTCACACAATGTTCAACACTGTAAGGTTTTGAGAAACTGGAAGTTCATAATGAATTTACTGCCCCGAAAGTGAAGTCTCTTTCTCTACCCATCACCGAAATCATGGTTATTAATGTAAATTTTTCACTTTAGATAATGTTACTGTAGTTTTTTGGCATTTTCAATAGATGTGTGTGCACTCTAAAAGTGTTTCCTCAGCTTTTGTAATATCCCAAATACTCCTTTCATGAGTACAGAAGTCCGAATCCAGAGAACTCTGAGTGAGGATCCCAGCATGGACCTACTAGCAATAAGAACAGGTCAGGCATAGCATGGCCAGCCCTGCAGTGATGGTGTAACCCATCTTTCTCTGTAGTACTGTCATGTCACCCGTACTAGGCAGAGATACCAGCTGTGGAACACTCCCTAGCTGTGTTGGCCTTGACCCAACCTACTCTAAGGGGAAGTGAAATCTGTGGGCAGAAGGAAAGCCCCTTGGATGTGTGGACTTTTGGAGCTAGATGTTCTAGATCAATCAGTTATCGGGATTGTGAGCCACATAGAAAAGCATTTGCTTACTCCCACTCTGTTCCCTGCTTGTTAGCCAATTAACCAACTGTGCAATAGGACCTAAAGCTGCCGCAGCAGTAATGAACTGGGCCTCGAATCATTACACATTTTGGATATTTTTTCAGTCATAGATGGGATTTTTCTTGACTTCTGAGTGCTGACTGTTACAAACTGACCAGTATAAACTAGTTTATAATTGAGAAACGTGACTAGTGGACTCCAGCTTGTGTGAAAAATTATTAGTGACTTATTTAATTAATTATTAGATAATTAACTTTTTTTTCTAAGTACAGATAGAATTCCTATCTAGAAGAACACAAAATATTTCCTATTGTTAGAATTCCATCAGTTCTGTGGAATTTCACCCTGTATTTACTGTTATTTGAAATTACTATTTTGAATGTTATGAATAAGATGTTTGATGTAATTCTAATATCATGTACCATAAAAATCCTTTATGTCTCATAGACAGATAAAATGTCAGATGGCAGGCTGGTTGGCTAGGTTTGTAGTAGAGAGATTAGAAAAATTTCTTTAGGTTCATTGTAGATATACTGAAGTTAGAAGTCATAGCTGTACAACTGAGTTAGTTGTCTAGATTCCAAATACAGTCCATGAAGCATCTTTAGCACACTGTTTATATCAGCCTAAATTGACATTCAAATGAGCCTTTCCACTTGTGCGTGTTTCTTTTCCCTGAAGTCAAAGGGTGATGAGATTGATTGATCCACATCTGATTGTCTACACTTCATGAATCGCATAGTTAGATGCACAAGATCCCTCTTCTTCAAATGATGAACAGAATACCTATTAAATAAAGAGTGCATAACACTTTGCAATTTTTATCTTCATTTTATGTCATCATCAAGGACAAGAGCGGATTTTTTTACTTTGAAGTCAATAGACCACTACTAAACTGATGACCCAGGAAGCCAAGAAGCATGACTGTATAAACTATCAAGATCTTGAAAAAGTTCAACAATTTGGAAATCACTGCTTCAAAACCTCAAAGAATATTTATTAAAACCCAAAACTTTCTTTTCTCTTAAAAAGTCTTGTTTTCTTTTGTGTTCTGTATGATATTACTGTCTTGTTTAGTTTTTAATAGAATCTTTAGCGTGCACCAATATTTTCTTGGACTGTAAATTGTTTTAAAACCTGCATTAATCCTGAAGCAATTGTACATTCATCTTACCTTCTCAGATGCAGCTTCAGGGCACTATAATTTAACATCCTTTCTAGATAAAGGATGTTTAAGGATCTCCCAGAATAGAAGTGCTTTATAATTACAAGATTCTACTAAGATCTAGTACATACTCTGGCAAAGAATATTTATTAATTCTCCATGTAAGCTGTTAACATGTAGCCCCAAATTTTCCTTTTTTAAATGTTTTTTTTTCCCTTTTAAGCAGAAGACCTAATACCAGTTTATATGTATAATAAGCACAAAGAATTAAAGGTGATACTTAAGCAGTATATATAACCATGGAGCAGCACTTCCATATATCACAATTTTAAATGCCATGGCTTAGATGACACCGACTCACAGGAGTCTCTGCTTATATAAATAAGCAAGCCTCTATGGACCCCTTTTTCACCCTCTCCCAAAGATTTCACTTGCAAACAACTTGTATCCCTGGGTGTTTCATTTGATATTTGGCTGGATGTCATTCTCGTCACTGCACAAAATATATGTATAAGGTAGCAATAACAAATGCAAAGAACACCTTCCTCTTTGTTGTATCCCCACTCTCTCAGGCCAAACATCCTGAGCTTCACACAGAAGGACTGCTGTCAGAGGGAGGCTGTCAGAGCTGCAAATGTGTAAGACAGGTGCTGTGGCAGGGCAGATAGGTTTTAATGGATTGACAGATTTCATTTTTATATCTGACAGAAAAGATGATTTTCTGGCGGTGCTCTCTAGGAAAAAGAAAAGACTATGAACAGTGTATATTCTCCCAGAAAGCTAAGAGGAAGACATATATAGGCCAGTGCAGGACCTTGGTATGCCAGATCTATTCTATTCTATTCTATTCTATTCTATTCTATTCTATTCTATTCTATTCTATCCTATTCTATTCTGTTCTGTTCTATTCTATTCTATTCTATTCTACTCTACTCTATTCTATTCTATTCTATTTCCTACCTATATTTCTATTTCTATTGTACACATCACTGCGCTTTCAGAGATCTGACTCCACTGATAATCTTTCCAGGATGTACAGCCCATGAGCAGTTCCTTCTTGTGTTCAGACCCCTTCTCACTGCAGCTCAGGCAAACATTTGTGCAATGCAGACTTTTGGGATGGAGGCTGTTCTCCGTCCTCTATTCACAGTTCTTTCATGGAATTTAGTTTCTGCCGTTGTGCCAGCCAAGGTCAGGTCCACAAGACATGGGTTTCTGCTGATCTAGATACACGTTGTTGTAGAGAGAAAGACACCAGCAACATTTGGCCATGTAATTTATCCAACACCAAATCTATACATGTAGGTCTTGAATCCAACCTTCTTCTGGAGTCCTTCCTTTTGTGGAACTGACAGGAGCTGACAGACATGGTGAGTCTCTTAGAAAACCTTAGTTTAAAGAGATAATTATAATGGGAGTCACACACATCAGTAGTGTGTTTCTTAGATTCTGTATAGAGACACATTATGGTCTGCCTCAATACCCTGAAGTTTATTTTCAGGTGCTTAGTGCCAGCCAAGATCAGTCCCATGGAAGCATAGTTCCTTGCTACAGACACTTAGATTTGATGCTCTCATCTCCCATACTAGTGTGTTTGCCTTTGGAAGTCTCCTTGAAGTGCTTGCTGAAATGTTAAAAATATATTCAACCAGTCTGGGAACCATGGAGGCCTTGTGCTGCAAGAGATCTGCAAGGCTAAAGATAGTGTTTAGCTAAACCCATGGTGATATAGTAACTAGACCCCGCCAAAAGAAAATTACATAAGATGAAGCATCCTTCAGAGTATGTGGAGAAAATAAAAGGCTCAGAACCAACCTTCTGAAACAAAAAGGCCTGGAAAAAGGTTAATTTCATGTGATGGCTTTAATTTTGTTCCAAATTATGAAAATTTTATAAAAAGTACCGGAATCTGCAAAGCTTCATTCAATGTGTTCTCTATTTAATCAAGTGGAGACCTATAACAACAGCAACAGGTTTCTTCCCTTAATTTCATTGAAATGATGCCCAAATTGTACTGGGATAAGTGTTCAGGCCATTGGGACACCATAGAAGGACAAAGCCAATACTAGTTCTGCAAAGGCTACATGGTACAAATGAGGGTTGGAGACTTTGTCCCTCTATTTATATTCAGATCTCACACAAATGAGCTGGTTGAATACCAGAGAAATTTTACTGTTATTCATCAAATAATGTATCCACTCAGGTAAATGTGGTAAGACAAGTTATCTGTTTTGTGTTTTACCTAGAAATGGAATTAATATTAATCAAAAAAATAAGTACGATTTGTCATTTTACACAAAGAAATCTGCTGTACTGTAGCTGATGGAAATGAATTCTGAATGAAAATTCTAACTCTAAATGCATTCCATATTGGAGACAAAACATTAGATATTTGCACAATACCATGATGTGTGTTAATTCCAGCTGATTTTAGGAGTGATGCTTCGTTTGAGACTTCTCACTGGAACAGGGTATGTTAGAAGTATCTCAGTTGCATACATAAATGTAGGATTTAGAAATCTTGAATCACAATGCTAGGTCTACAGTGATCTTGAGAAGGACCAGTAGATCTCACCCTGTGTATCCCAGCTAGCCTTTCACATTTTTATTGTAATACTGTTACATGGAAAATCTGCTCAGTCCCTGAAGCTACTGGTATGCACCAAAATGGCTGGGCTCGTATTCATAGGAAAAGCGGGTTAGCAGCTGAGAAAGAACATTATTATTCGTACTAAGCAGTAGATTTTAGGAAGTCTTATGTCAAAAGTGCGGAAAAACAGGAGCTGTATCAATTTTTCACTGTTTTATTCTACTTTGTTCAGTTCCTTGGGTAGCCCTCAAAAGCATTGTTCCTTGTTCTGAAGGAGCACTGAGAGAGATTGCTAATTTTAGTTTGATGACATCAAGCTAACAGGGAAAGTACTGAATTCTTCATCCTTTATTATCTTTGAATAAGGCTAGACAACTTTCTGAAAAACGTGTTTTAGACACAAGTTGCTGGGGTCTTTAAGGACAAGGGTATCACAGAATCATAGAATATCTCAGCTTGGAAGGGACTCATAAGGATCATTGAGTCCAACTCCCAGCTCCTCGTAGGACTAAATTATATGACATCATCCAGATGTTCCTTGAACTCTGACAGACTTGACGTCGTCACCGTGTGCCTGTAGAGCCTGTTCCAGGGAGCGACTATCCTCTCATTGAAGAACTTTTTCCCACTGCCCAATCTGAACTTCCCCTGACACAGCTTCAATCCATTTCCTTCTGTCCTATCGCTCCTCACCAGAGGGAGGATGCATAACATCTTGTATGTATAATGCATACAAGGTCCTACTAGATAGTCTGATTTAATGACCCTTATGGACTTTAAATTAGGAAAACCAGAAAATGGTCAGAAAATGATGAAAAAAAGCATACAGGCCTATCCTATTCTGTTCAGCTTTCATGCCTATCCCATAGGAATCTTATTGTACAAAGCCTTTAACAGTTTACAAACTGCTCTTATTACCTTCTTTTATACAGAACAAGGGCAAGAGTTCCAGCTCCACATCTTTGGACTTCCTGCACAAACATCTAGTAGAGAGAAAGGATTAAGGATCTCCATCCAGATGGACAAAGCTATGGATGTCAAATGAATGCTGTGGATGGCTCATTTTTGAGCCAAAGGTAAAAAATTATAATTTCAAAAGGTTATGTTTGATTTACACTTTTTTTGAAGGCTTCTGCTGCTGCCATTCAAAAGTATCTTGTTCAGTTTTGTCTAGGGAGTGTAAGCTGGAAAAAAATGTTATAAATGTGAATAAACATTTTAGATGACACATTCAGAAGAGTACTGGGTTGTTTGAAATCTCCTTTGGAATACTCTTTCTCTGGAAACTGATAGTGCCGTGTTCAAATCCTGTGAAGACCATCCTTTTTGGCACTGGGAAGTTTAAAACCAACAAAGTTAGTTGAAATACACTGCAAATCCACATTGTTTCCCTTCCCTGCCATGTAATTCCTATTCCCTCCATCATGTGAACACACAATGCTTTGATTGGACTGTTCAATCCAATCAAACTTGCTGGGTGTCTCAAAAGTACTTCTTGCTTCATAAATATTTATGCATTCATGGGTGTTTCAGCTGTCACGTTGGATGTTTTATGATTTTGTTTACCTTCGTGTTTTGAAGTATTTATTGCTTCATTGGTTCGAGCGCATCTAGTAGGGACCAAAAAAATATCTGATAAAAGGGGATACTTTTCAATGTAGTTTGATCTTTAAACGATGCAGCAAGAACCTGTTATTTATCACTTAGACAGTTACCTCTGCCTATTTAGCTAATGATGAAGCATTTAATTTTCAAAATTTTCATTGTATTGTTTATACAATACATTGAAGTGCTTAGAGACAAAGCAGGAAGCCATGTATCTGCATTGTCTTTTTACGTTCACTCACCTTGGGGCAATCTAAACAGATTTTTATTTCTTTACACTTCATTTAAATAAAAACAATTTAAATTATTTATTAGGAGGAAATGGGCTTGGTGATTAGAGTACAGGACAAGAAATCAGTAACAGTGCTTTTTAATTTCATTTGGGCATCAGTTAAGTGATGCCCTGATACAGTGAGTTCTGTGCCTCTGTTTCGCATCTAAAAAGACATATAATAATTTCCAATGATTACTGTTCATAAATGCCTTGTAAGTTTTGTGAATGAGAAGTTTTATATAAGTTCTTCAAGGCAGTGATTGTCTTGTCCGATGCTGAAAACAATGTTGGATCTTTTAATAAGGATAATGAATACGACAGACAGTGAATGCAAAGCAGTATTTCTTAGCTCTTATCTCATATGACTAAACAAACTTTATCCCCAGTTGTGTGACAATGCATATTATTTTCAAGACATTCTTCTTTAAGACAATGGGATGAATCTCTCATGTAATTATTACTTTTATCAGCAAGATTTGCAGAAGAGAATCAAATATCCCAATTGACTGGACTCAAGAGGGTGGGGTCAATTTTCTGTTCTGCTCTGGGACTGAAACAAATCACTTAGACTCAAATAGTTAAAGCATTTTTTGTGACTAAAGCCTGCTGAGCTTACAGGGATTTAGAACTTCGAATGTCTTTGAAGATTTGGGTCTTCATCCCTCTTTGCCCCTTTGTTCTTGTCAGAGGGGTAACAGCAGCACCTCTGAATCTAGTTGAAACAAACCATCACAAGGGCTAATTGTGCTCATCTGGGCAAGGACAACAGTTTCTGTTGCTAACGTCCCGCAGGGGAGTGATGTGGCTAATATCCCATCCAGATGCCTTTGATTTCCTCAGCCCCAGTGCTGTGGTACTCATTTATAGCCGAGCTGACTGGGAGTGATGCTTGGACTAAGTCCAGGGGAGGTATGAACTCATACCTCTGGATCCATACCAAGACACCTTCACCACTCTATCATCACTCTCCTCTAGAGGGATGTAATGAGGATACATTAATTAATGTTTATGAACTGCTTCAGTGCTGCCATATTTAGACTGTTAGGGCTGCATGTGCAGGAACAGAACAGCAATCAGTAATTCCACCTGCAATGCAAGGCACAAATGGGAAGAAGAAACAGAGGGCCATAGGGTAGCTTTCTCCTAGGAGGTGTTTTTCCATGCTGCAAAAACATTGCTGGAGGTGACAGCCTTTTAAAGGTAATCTCTACTCTGGAGAAATCCAGGACTAACAGAAACCTTGAAGTATGTGACAGACAGTCTGCAAAGCATTTGCCTGACTTTAACCAAAGTGTTTAGTCACGATTTTTCATGAAAAAGAAATAAGCTTAGGATGGGAGAGAGATTTATCAAATATTCCAAAATATTTCAAGGTTACTGTGGTTGGTTGTGGGAGTTCTTTAAATGATTGGATGCTTTCTGAAGCATGCATTTGTGAAGCTTCATCTATCACACAGTGGATTTTCTCTGGAGAAAAATATGTTGCCTCCTTACTTTGCTCACAAGGTAATGCAGAAACTCAGGATGTGATGAATGATTATCAGAGTGTGGCCACGTTAATGCCTTATATTCACCCTGAGATGAGAACCGGGGGATCAGGTATTGGCTCTGGGATACTTTGGCTTTATGGGACAGTTTTTGAGCAAGTGTAGCTGTGTGCTCCAGGGCAGGGTCCATGATGATATGAATCATAAAGATGAAATTTCTCTATAGGGAGCCAGGTACCTTCTACAGTTTGTTGTTTTCAGGGTTCTTGCTGCTATCCTCGGGCGATTATTTCAGGCATGTCCCTTGAACCTTTGGTACTTCAAATCACAGAGAGTCAGAAACAATGATTGCAGCAGTACTGTTCTGACTACTTTCTTTGCTTTTTGAAAAATCCCCCCATCAATCTTGATTTTAGGCAGGTTTCAATGAAAAACTGTTATTAATTTGAAGAATCTTCTCCGTGCTTTCGACTCTCAAAACAGGGACCTTAGGGTGAACCACTATGCTTGTTCTACTCTCTGCCCTGTTCTTCCCATGCTCAGAAAGGGAGAAGGTAAAAAAAATATTTTATCAAAATTAGTATTACTTGGCTGGGAGACTTCAGCACGCCAAGTGGAGCTGATCCAGTCTGTTCATAGCTTTCAAAGTACCTTTTATTCTGTCAAAATTTCCATGAAAGTTCTTAATATTTTTAACTCTCTATTTAAAAAAAAAACAAAAACAACAGCCAAATAGGACATTCTTCCTTCCAAACATCACAGAGATTTAGCCGGATTTGTAATTCAGTAAAGTATTTTAGGCTTTTAGATGGTTTTTTTTTCCCATAGATTTTAATATGACTTATGCCACTGCATTTCTTCTCTGAGTCACCCTAGGAGGACTGTATACACGTGATAAAATTTCTCACCCTGAATATTTTCCTCTGGAGCAGACCAAGACAGATCCTTCCAATATTTGTGAAACTCATTTATCTAGGTTGCAGTCATTGGTTAAAAAAAAACAAACAAACAACCCAATCAAACCTATGACAAGTTACATCAATTTGGAGAGTAGGAAAATGATGTAAAGATTTGATTTTCGTAATATGGGGAGGGTAGGATAAGAATCTAGCTAGGAAAGGATTTCAAATGACATGCCAGTGAAAGGGTTTGCCAAAGAGTAAGTAAATTACAGCATAGGATAGGTACACCAGATTACATTAGATAAATTTAAAATGTAATGTTTTGCCAAAGACTTCTGGAATATTCTAATATCTCAAAAGATAACTTGGTTTAATTTTTCTTATATTCATCTTTAAGTAGGGGGTTTTGGTCACTGTTGAATACAGGAAACTGGGACGGAGAAACATTTGGTCAGTCATTGAGAATTATGCATATAAAGCAGAATACGAAGTTTCATGCGAAATATGATATCAGTATCTCAGGTATTCAACATTTCCCTTGCACAGTGAAGATGGGAAGGAAAGATAGATTTGAAACTGGTATCAACAATGAAAGGGCTGGAGCTTTCTTAGGAACAGGTTGAATCTGTAGTAATGTATGGATGTACTGATTGCTACTAAAATTTTCTTTGATAGACTACCAGAAAAGGAACACAATCTCAAGGCTAAAATTATAATAGTAATACTTTTGGTGGTGCAATAGCTTTGGTTGATGTACCTCTGTCTTTAAGTTCATCCTACTGCTCTCTGGCTCAATGAGTATGTGCCACTGCCTCTAGTTCAGTCGAATTTGAAGGAGATATTAGTCCAAGATGCAGCTGAAGTAGAGAGAAAGTGATATTATTGCAAAGTAATGCATTTGTTGGCAAGAAATGTAATGATTTTTGGCACCTTACAATGTTTTAGTGCCATCTGGTGACTCCCCAAAATGTTACAAGAACACATGCCAGAATGCCTGGGTAAATAAATATATTGGTAATGGGCAAATTTTGAATTAGTAGTTATGCACTGAAAATCTCTCAGAGCTTCATTGCCTCAGTTACGGGATACAGTCTTGTAACTCACCATCAGAACATGAATTTTAAGTGCCAGATATCTGCATGGTAAAGCTGCGAAACAAATAAAGTGTCTTCACAAGAATTTACCATGAAAATTGAGAAGTTCCATACAGAACTGCAAAGAGAAGAAGAAAATGTGAGTCTACAAATGAGCCATTATTAATCTTTCATTTGCCTTCTTTTAGGACAGTAATATCTATCCAAAGAATGGATGAGAGTTATAGAAAAAGAAAACTTACTGGAGAAAATGAGGGCTTTTTAAAAAGAATCAATTCCATACAGAATATACTTTTTTGAAGTAAGAAAGATGTGTTAAATTATGTCTCTGTTGTTAGGATTAGATTTTTCCACTCATAAATACATCAGGTGACATAAATTAGACATTGGTTTGTTTGTGGGGTTTTTTTAATTGGATGACACTAAGCTGGAAATAACACTTATACGCCCCTAATCTTTGCTCAAGTCCTTTAACTTATTACTACAGTGAAAAAAAAAATACTTAAAATAGCTCCTTCTTACTCAGCAGTCCTATTCCCTTTTCTGAGTTCAGAGTTAAATCAGCTGACTTTGGACACATTTCCCCAGGCTTTTCATGTCTTTTAACTGTGCAGCACTGGCATATCTAAGAATGACTGATCTTTTCTGTCTTCTGTTTTTTGCATCCTACCTTGTGTAACTATTTACTACATTTCAAGCAGAAAGTACGAATGTCTTCCTTTTCCAGGTTTCCCAGCTGTCATTAGGGGCTTAATATGAATAGAATGAGCTTCATAAGAGTGATCATAAGCATCTCATTTTCAATTTCACTGTAGGTTAAATATTTAACTTCAGGTTTTAGGGCAACCAATTCTATTATCTCTTGTGCCTTTTGCTCTTCATCAGAGGAATACTGGGCTGTTGCACCTTTGTTCTGACATTCACGGTAATAAAAGGAAGTATATGATGAGATATCAGACATAATGTGTGACTGGACTTGATGACCTAAGAGAGCCTTGTCTTCCCTACAGAGCTCCTAAATCTTCAAATATCTTCAGCAGAAATTATACAATGAGGGCTTTGTCCTCAGCCTTTTCAAGTCACTACAAAGACTTGTATTGATTTCAAACCACTATGGATCAGGCTGGTAGCTTCTTAATTTCATGAAATTTGCTTGGACTGTTGTGTTCTTTGAACACCTTTTATAGCGAGTTGGGTTTCACACCGTATTGGCTCAATGTTGCTCCTGGCGGCTCTCCTGCCTTCAGAAAGATGCTGAGGCAGGGTCGGTGTCTCCTCTGAGGTGGGCATCTGCTTTGCCATCATAACAGCAAGCTGTGAGGAATGATTCTGTGAGGGGTCTAGCTCCCTGTAGAGTACTTGTCATTCAATGGACAGGACTATTTGCAGTTTTTCAGTATTAAAAATCAGCTCAAGTACATTTGGGGTGTTTTTGCTTCCTATTTCTCAGCGTTTTTTCTGGGTAAATGGTGTTGCCTCCACTTTAATTAATTTTTTAAAAAATGTGAAGCTATGATTGAAAAGCAAATATTTTATATCTAGAACCCTTGTTAAGATTCAGAATTTCTCTTAATTACACCCTTAGTATTTCTACTTGTTTTTTTCCTGAAGGAGGGACAAAAGAAAAGCTAAAAAGGGCTTTTGAGGTAAAAGGAGCTGATGGATTAAAAGGAAGGAGAAACAAGAGAGTTGAAGAAATCCCAGCCTTTTTGTCACAGCATAACTATGTGTGTCTTGGAGAGATACTCACTAGGTAAGCAACTTTTCATTCATATGGCAGATTTACACCACTCTGATTTGTCTATCATTTGACTGCATCGCTCGAGAGACATCCTGAAAGCACTGTATCCCCATTTAGCAGGTGCTATCAGCATCGTCCATGAAAATTCCCAGTTATTCCCTTCTTCCTCTGCTACTAAAAACTTGGAGAAGTACTCTGAGATTCTGGGACAGGAATTTCATACCTCCCTGTCCATCTTCTTAATTCTACCTAGCATCCACCCTGCAGATTAGTGTCAGTTAAAATGCTTTATCCTGTTGTATGGGAGAAGAAAACAATGTTGTGTGACTGAAGCACATGTGGAAAGCATGGCTTCAATTTTTAACACTGAGGCAGAGTTCCTGTGCAACTAGTTAATTGTTCCGAGCTTCTGCTTCTCAAAGCATAACAGCACATGCTTATTTACCACTATTAGGGCTCTGTGGGTTGAGGGATGTCTGACTGTCACCAGTGAAGTGCATTCTTGGAGATGACTTGGAGGTCTGCTTGATCCCTCTTCATTGTGCATTTTCAGTCTTTTGTAGGATTGAGAAGAATGTAGCCTGATTTCCTGTCTAAAGCAGGAGTATCATTCCACTGGTTTTATGTTCTTAGATGCAAGAATGGGGCTGTCAAAACAGAGAGGTCAGCATTTTTTGACTGAAAGAAAAGCCATGCTTGAAAAAGTGTTATCAGTGATATCATAAGGCAGAAAAACAGTGACCTTAATGCCAGGAGAGAAACATGTATCAAAACATCTGCGTGGGAAGACAAGTTCAGTGGAAATCAAGCAGTTACATGACATAAAAAAGACTCATGGAGTTCTGTATGTGTTAAGCCGTACTAATATAAAGAGCAGGAGACATACGAAGACACGAACCTGATCTTAGGTACACAACATTTGGTGCATTAACAACATCACATAAAATGTCTGATGGAACACGACAGGCACAAATAATACATGAACAGTTAGAGCGAGTTACACAAGATTTCTGGCTGCCGGCTTCAGCTGTTGCAGTGCAGTTTTCAAGTAAAAAAAAAAAAAAAGGAAAACTGTGCTTTGTAAACATGTTTTCCATAACCATGTTGTGTAAACCTACCAGTCCCCTTGCTGTTCATCGTACCTAAACGCTGGCTGTCACAAGCACCATGGAGAACTCATTTCAGTCTGTGATTTCATTATACAAGTGAAAGAAAATGCATTTTTGCTGGCTACGTTGAGAAACAATTTCATCAGACATAAGATTAAAGTGACCCTTCCGAGAAAACTTGCTCCTTGGAAAACATCTTCTGATTTCAACTCACAATTTACTTTTATAAAAACATGAATCAACTTCTATTTACAATAAGAAAAATTTGAACTTAAAAAAAGAATGAGGAAATACTTGAAATTATACCCATTTCAGCAAGATCTTACGTCTTAATAAGGCAAGTGTTGAAAGCATCCGTGTTATAATTGCCAAACAGTATAAAGAGGCTTTTTTCCTAAATTATATTTGGACAGGCACATATTGTAAAAATTTTTCAAAGACATCACACATTCTCCTACTAATGGTCAGACTATCTTAAAAGGAATTCTAGAAACATCACTTATTCTTTACAGACAATGATAACAGTTTATATAATAGATGGTAAAAGTAAAAGTTTCGATGGGTGTTTCTGGGGTTTACACCAGTACTCTTTAGATAAAGCAAACATATGGTAGTTCTGACAAGCAGATTTATGTGAATTATCAGATGGGAAGATTCTGTATAAGAGAAGAATATACTGTTTAGAAGTTTTTTTTTTTATCACTAGAGTGAGAAAAGTAGGCTCAGCTGTAGCTAATTGTTCTAACAGAGCTTCTTAACTCTCTTAATAAAATCTATTCTTCAAGGAGAGCCAGTGTTCATACACTGCATTTTGTAGCAGAAGTAACTATTTTTCCTTGTTGGTAAGGGGTCTGGGTGAATACCAAATAAACGTAGTCAACATGTTTACTGCATTCAGTTCCCAAATCTTCTTTGGTTTTCTTTCTTTTTCTTAGGTTAGTTTTTTTGTGTGCGTGGTTTATTTTGTTTGCCTCCACTGCCCCTCAGCAAATTGTTTTAGTATGCCATAAAGTTTGGGATAAGCTGCGTTTTAAGTCACAAGTATAGCGAACATGATCCTAATCAGCAATGACATATTAAAAACTTTGGAAATCCTAAGTGTGTGAATAATCCTTTCTGATTTGTGCAGGACTGTTTGATCCTTAGAAGCCTGTGGTTCAGTATACTTGGAGAGCAGTACACATTCCTGACAGAAGTGGTAGGTCAATCAGCTGTCTATGCAATTTTTTTGTGTCTTTGAGATTAGGATGAGAGAAATTAAAAGGCCTGGGAGTCAAAGATAGCATCAGCACCCGTGACTTCAGTGCGGGTAAAGCAGTTACTGCTCATCCCAGCCTACATGAGCTGCAGAGAGGAAACTGGAGGCTGATGGAACAGGGTGAAGAGGCTGGAAGATGCCTAGAGACTTTGTAATGTACATTGCTCCGCTATGAATCCCATATCAGAGTGTGTGTGTGTGTGTGTGTAGAGGAAGAGAAACTGCAAGGTGAAAAGAAGGTAGTGCTGAGACACAACTCTCCTAAAGCGTCCTCTCTGAACACAGCCCTGGGAAGATTTTCCTAAGAACATATAAGCCCTGTGGTTTCATGATGAAGGACCATCACGAGGAATGATGGCCAGCAGTCAACAGCTTTAGTCACCAACTGGGAATGTCAGATAGCAAAAGCCATGGCAGCAGGATATTGAAATAATAGGTGATAAAGGAGAGAGAAGAGTCTTTGCTGTAGTGGGAGATGACTCTCCACAGGGCTTTTTATTTTGCTATGTTGGGTCCTTCCATAAGGAAGCTGCTGCAATAAGAGAGTGGGAAGAACCAAAAAGACAGATGGAGGTCTGATGGCTGGGACGGCTAAACTGACATGAACACAATGAACAGCCATGGTTGGGCAGATGATTCCCATGGTATGATAATGCAATCAGTAAGTACTGAAAATATGGAAGAAGAAGTTACAAGTAAGCTGTCAGCAGTGGGAAGGAAGGTAGTTTTATTTTTGCTCTTTCATATAATACCCTTAAAATCTTGGATTATGAAGTGTGGTGTTGTTTCATGGTATTACACAAAACAATCTGCAAATTTATAATGGATTTCTCTATGTATATATACACAGGCATACATACACATATATGTGCACGTGTGTATGCATTTGTCCTGGTTTAAGCTGGGACAGAGTTAATTTTCTTCCCTGTAGCTGGTACAGTGTTTTGTTTTGAATTTAGTCTGTGAATAATGTTGGTAAGACAATGATATTTTAGTTGTTGTTAAGTAGTGCTTATCCTAAGTCAAGGATTTTTCAGTTTCCCATGCTCTGCAAGTGAGGAGGTGCACAAGAAGCCGGGACGGAACATGGACAGGACAGCTGATCCAAACTAGCCAAAGGGTATTCAATACCATAGAATGTCATGTTCAGCACATAAACCGGGGGAAGTTGGCCAGGAGGGACAGATCACCGCTCAGGGAGTGGCTGGGCATCAGTCAGTGAGTTGTGAGCAATTGTATTGTGCATCGCTTGTTTTTTCTTAATTATTTTTTAAATTTTATTTTGCTCTCTTTTTGTTATCTTCCTCTTAATTATTATTATTATTATTAATTTCAATTATTAAACTGTTTTAAAGGTAAGTTAAACAGTTCTTGTTCTACCTATGAGTTTTACTTTTTTCTGAATATCCTCCCCATCCCACTGAGACAGGGGGGAGAAGTGAGCAAGTGGCTGCGTGGTGCTTAGTTGCTGTCTGGAGTTAAGCCACAACAGCATTCTTGCCCCAGACCTGCCTTTATCTGAGTTCTCTCTTCCAGGCATACTTCTGAAGATTTTCTTTCTCTGACACTTGTGGACCTTTTCGTGAGTATTCTTCCTCCAATGCTGAGGCACGCTGAGTTTGTCAGATTAGTTTTGACCCTTCCTCAGGGGGTGAGAAAATGCCTGTCCTATCTGGATGCTCATTAGCACTCAGAACTGTCCCTGTTATACTTGCAGCATTTGAAGCCTTTCCTGATAATGATCTTGATGGTTTCAGTTGGCAGTTCTTGTTTTACTAGCAATTTTTTGTACTCCCATACTCCCTGGCGTTCCCTGAAAAGACTTGGTTTAATGAGATATTCCTGGGTTTAGACATTGGGGAGATAGGAGGAGGAGAACAATGACATCAATAAAGCCACCAGCATTCTTTGAGTATTCTGCCAATGATCCATATCTTTATGATGTGCAGTTCAGTGTTAATTCTGCCACTGACATGTGCAATAAGCTGCGTTACCCTCATTTCAGATCTCCTGTATGCAGACAGAGTGAGGGCAGATTTTCTTCCTGACATCTGTATAATTCCCACTGGTTTTGAACCTGTTTTCTCTTTTTTTTTTTTCCATATCTCTTTAAATGTACTGATACAAGGCTGTATCAATGCACATATTTTACCCCACCACCTACAGCAATGTGGTAATGAAATGAGCATTCCTTATACACCTTTTCCCTCCCAAATACTCAGGGTACCACAGGAGGCAGTTCTTAAAATTCATGCCCCATATAATAAGGCTTCTGACCTCCAACTGCTAATCAATAGTCAATAATTGATAATCCTGAGGAATACCCAGAATAGGTGGAGATGAAGGTGATGGTATCTCTGATGTAGTTGAAGTGCAAGGCTGCTGCATGGTGCAAGTGCCTTGCCAGGCACAGCAGCTAGGACCAGAGTTTAAATGAACTTTCACCTCATGCTTTCTCAAGTAGCATTCAAGCATTTCGTAATTAGGAATTTGTTTAGTCCCATGACTGCCTGGCACAGGGGACAGACAGGATGATTGCCTATGAGTAAAAAGTGAAGGAGTTAGGTCTTTTCTCCCGGGAGAAGAGAAGGCTCAGGGGGATCTCATCACAGGATTCCAGTACTTAAAGGGAGGCTACAAAAAGAATGGAATCCTCTCTTCACAAAGAACCACATACAGAAGACAAGGGACATTGAGTATAAGTTGTACCAGAAGTTTCATTTTGAAGTAAGAAAGACAGTTTTTGTGGTAAGAACAGTCTTTCACAGGAATAACCTCCCAAGGCATGTGGGGAGGCTTTCAAGACGCGATTGGAACAAGTGACAGGTAATTTCATTTAGGGTCCCTTTACCATGAAAGTCTGTACCAGATGATGATTCAAGGTTCCTTCTAACCTGGGTTATTTTATGATTTTATTTAACCAGCATAGACACAAGCAGCCTGTCCTGAACCATTCTCCATGGGCCTCACAGTCTCTGAAATGAAGTTTTGAGCATGACAAGAGTTCAGTTCCAAGTCTGAAATCCTCAGAACATTATCTCTCCTATCCTTGAGTCTGACTTGCTCAAATTTATTACTTGAAGATTTTATACTATCACCGCCACAGTTTCAAATGCAGGACCTTTGGGATTGAAAAATGGAAGCCGAACCACAGCAATCAGGTTGCTGGTATTTACTCTGTCGATAATACCGCATTGTGTATAATGTAGAGGGAGTGAATTTCAGCAATTTCCCACTGGCAACTGGAACGAAAACAAGAATTAGCTGGAATATAACATGGCATGAAGTAAAGGTCAGGAGAGGGAAATGCACTTTTCTCATCCACTGGCATCAGGCAAGGCTCCATTACAAAGAAGAGTGGGAAAGTTGAATAATGTCCTCTTCAGGACAGAATCTCTGAAGGATTGTAATCCACTCACATCACTCATGAAAACAGTAAATACTGAAAAAACTAGGACATGATTTGCCTATACATTGATCCTGTGGTGTTCTGGAAAGAGACAGCAAACAGCTTTTAAATACACCAAGTGTTCTCACATGAACAAATGAGCCAGAAGAGTATAGATGGACAACGTATTCAGTTACAGAGTGCTTTAGACATTCTTGGAATTGTATTTTCTTTACAGTGCTTAAAAATATAGTTCTGGAAAGAAATGGAAACAGAAAATAATAATGATTTAGGGTACAGCAGTCACTTCAACTTGAATAATGAATTGTGTCTCATTGTGATAAACCAAATCTGTAAACAAGCTAAAATAAATTACTTAGAGTGAGGAACTCACAGTCCAAAACACAAGATAAAGGCAGGGCAGAAAGGGG